>NW_028317824.1:0-32500 GCF_062004578.1 Staurois parvus
TATAGGTAGGTATGGGGTAATACCTGGTGGTATAGTGGGGGGGAGGGGTGGATTGTGGTGTTTTCTTCACTTTCTAACACATTCTGAAATCCTCTCTCTTCCTCCCTTCATGTAAGTCGTATTATTTTTCAGGCGATAGAAGTGGAATATTTGGGGTATTAGTTCCTGTGTTCTGTTCCAGGTGGCGGAGCGAGCGTTATATTACTGGAACAACGAATACATCATGAGTCTAATCAGCGATAACGCAGCTAAAATCCTCCCCATTATGTTCCCATCATTGTACCGGAACTCCAAGACACATTGGAACAAGTAAGAGAACGGTGTTTCTGGGCCTGTGATGCTCCGTGTATCCCGGTCGGGGTAAAGTTCATCGTCGGTCATAGCCGGGCTTGTATAGAATGTAGAAGGTGTTTGATGGTCATCCGGGTGGTTTCCCCATTTCCTCTGTAGGTGACCCGTAGTGCTTTGAGAATCCTTTGTTGTGTATTTCATGATAATTTGTAGATCTGTAGACCTATGCAGGCCATAGATGGGTCAAAAACCGGCTTTTTTTTTTTTGAAAAAAAAAAAAAAATCGGTTGTTCAATAGGCTGACATTCCACCAAGGTGAAAAAAATCGGCCTATTTTCGTCCCGTCTGCGGCCGGCCTTTAATCACTTCTGTCCCTGCAGAGATCCGCTATTATATTTGACATGAAAAAGTCTTGCGGTTGCAACAATGTATCCATTACAGATGGTTTTATTTGGATACAAATGGATACATTGTTGCAACCGCAAGACTTTCATATAAAATATAATAGCGGACTGGAATTTTTCATCCTCCTCCCTCCTCCTCCTCCTCCTCCTCCGTGCAGATTTTTGCATTAAAAAACGGCCGACCAATTAACCCATTAATGGTGCGAAAATCTGCCAATTTTCGACCCATCTATGGCCTGCAATAGTAAGGCACAGAAGCTCTTCCCCTTTTCTCATCTCCATGACATATGTTGCTCGGGATCTCAGGGCAGCGTTGTCATGTCACTACAGGAAGCTAGGTGTGCTCCGGGTTTCTGGCAGGATCGTTGGCTATTAAGTTTGATTTGTCATCAGATCGAGAATGGAGAGAAATCTTCCAATTTGCTCCTTTTACTAGTGAGAACAAAGAGGGGATTTACATGGGAGCAGCACTGAAGGACGGGGTGGCCGAGGCCAGAGCTGGGCTTTCATCACAACGGGGACCTCGAAATACATAGATCAGCTGATGGTCTACAGGATGGTGGAAGTAGAAGAATCGGCTCATTGGGTTCTATTTTCTGTCATCGGATTTCTTCGTCTCCTCCGTCCGCTGTTCCAGGCTCCCCTCCGTCCGCGGTTCCAGGCTCCCCTCCGTCTGCTGTTCCAGGCTCCCCTCCGTCCGCGGTTCCAGGCTCCCCTCCGTCCGCTGTTCCAGGCTCCCCTCCGTCCGCTGTTCCAGGCTCCCCTCCGTCCGCTGTTCCAGGCTCCCTTTGTCCGCTGTTCCAGGCTCCCTTTGTCTGCTGTTCCAGGCTCCCCTCCGTCCGCTGTTCCAGGCTCCCCTCCGTCCGCTGTTCCAGGCTCCCCTCCGTCCGCTGTTCCAGGCCTCCCCTTGTCCGCTGTTCCAGGCTCCCTCCGTCCGCTGTTCCAGGCTCCCTCCGTCTGCTGTTCCAGGCTCCCTCCGTCTGCTGTTCCAGGCTCCCCTCCGTCCGCTGTTCCGGGCTCCCCTCCGTCCGCTGTTCCGGGCTCCCCTCCGTCCGCTGTTCCGGGCTCCCCTCCGTCCGCTGTTCCGGGCTCCCCTCCGTCCGCTGTTCCGGGCTCCCCTCCGTCCGCTGTTCCGGGCTCCCTCCGTCCGCTGTCCCGGGCTCCCTCCGTCCGCTGTCCCGGGCTCCCTCCGTCCGCTGTCCCGGGCTCCCCTCCGTCCGCTGTTCCGGGCTCCCCTCCGTCCGCTGTTCCGGGCTCCCCTCCGTCCGCTGTTCCGGGCTCCCCTCCGTCCGCTGTTCCGGGCTCCCCTCCGTCCGCTGTTCCGGGCTCCCCTCCGTCCGCTGTTCCGGGCTCCCCTCCGTCCGCTGTTCCGGGCTCCCCTCCGTCCGCTGTCCCGGGCTCCCCTCCGTCCGCTGTCCCGGGCTCCCCTCCGTCCGCTGTCCCGGGCTCCCCCCGTTCGCTGTCCCGGGCTCCCCCCGTTCGCTGTCCCGGGCTCCCCCGTCCGCTGTCCCGGGCTCCCTCCGTCCGCTGTCCCGGGCTCCCTCCGTCCGCTGTCCCGGGCTCCCTCCGTCCGCTGTCCCGGGCTCCCCTCCGTCCGCTGTCCCGGGCTCCCCTCCGTCCGCTGTTCCGGGCTCCCCTCCGTCCGCTGTTCCGGGCTCCCCTCCGTCCGCTGTTCCGGGCTCCCCTCCGTCCGCTGTTCCGGGCTCCCCTCCGTCCGCTGTTCCGGGCTCCCCTCCATCCCCTGTTCCGGCCTCCATCCTCAGATCTGGGCTCTGTCCATAGCTGGGAGGTTACATGGCCGCTGCCGTCATCCAGGAACTCTGTTCAGGAAGAGATACTAATTGGCTGCCTCTGCCGGAACACATTTCCTGGATAATGACGGGCCATGCGAACCTCCTGCCGGGCCGAGAGCCAGAGGGAGTCTGGAGCCGCTATTAGGTCACCAAGAACCCAACTCTTTAGTGGTGGATTGCTTGTTAGGTGGCGGGGAGCCCGAGTGTCACCAGAGATTTAGGTCTGTATTTTGCAGTCTCTCTTTGGGTCGATCAGCAGATATTTAGTCCTTGATCAGGATGGCAGTTCTGGAGAACGCAGCAATGGCAGTTACCACGTTTCTGTCCGGACGGCTTCATTCAAAGTGAATCTGTCAGTGAATCCTTCACAGGAATCAATACTGCCGTCGTCTGCATTGCCCGCCTATAACATTCTACTTCCTTCTTTCCTCTTTGGATTGGAATATATTTTGCCTTTCTGATCCTCTTCCCACTGCAAGCCTACGAAAAACGTCAGTCTGCCTGCAACAAACTGGCTGCAGTCTCTTGTAATGTGAAACACCCACAGTGCCCCGATGGTAGAGACCATGTGATCTAGTCTGCTTGGTCCAACGCTCACTTCTGGGAGCAGCGGGTTTTTTTTTTTTAAATCCATGACGAGAAAACAATATCCTTTAATACCCAAAATGATGTTTGTGTGGTAATGTTTACACATTGGCAGTTGATTCATGAAATATGCATTTTAATGGTTACTTCAAATTAAGACCATTATGAGAAAGAGCAGAAGGTCCACCGGGAGGGGCGGTGAAGAGCAGACAACCCACCGGGAGTGGCTGTGAAGAGCAGACGGTCCACCGGGAGGGGCGGTGAAGAGCAGACAACCCACCGGGAGTGGCTGTGAAGAGCAGACGGTCCACCGGGAGGGGCGGTGAAGAGCAGACAACCCAATGGGAGTGGCTGTGAAGAGCAGACAATCCACCGGGAGGGGCGGTGAAGAGCAGACAATCCACCGGGAGGGGCGGTGAAGAGCAGACAATCCACCGGGAGGGGCGGTGAAGAGCAGACAATCCACCGGGAGGGGCGGTGAAGAGCAGACAATCCCCCGGGAGGGGCGGTGAAGAGCAGACAATCCACCGGGAGGGGCGGTGAAGAGCAGACAATCCACCGGGAGGGGCGGTGAAGAGCAGACAACCCACCGGGAGGGGTGGTGAAGAGCAGACAACCCACCGGGAGGGGCGGTGAAGAGCAGACAACCCACCGGGAGGGGCGGTGAAGAGCAGACAACCCACCGGGAGGGGCGGTGAAGAGCAGACGGTCCACCGGGAGGGGCGGTGAAGAGCAGACGGTCCACCGGGAGGGGCGGTGAAGAGCAGACAACCCACCGGGAGGGGCGGTGAAGAGCAGACAACCCACCGGGAGGGGCGGCGAAGAGCAGAATGTCCACCGGAAGGGGGTGGCGGCGAGCCAGCAGACGGGTCTATCGGGAGGGGCGGTGAAGAGCAGAAGCTCCAGTGGGAGGATTGGTGATCCTGTGGGAGGATTGGTGATCCTGTGGGTCACAGCACAGAGGAAGCCCAGGACGTTCTTCATACAGAGAACTCATATAGTTCCCTGGATTTGCTCCACCTGTCGGGCCGGCCTGACATTTGTGACCCGGATTACACACTGAAGGCCCCTGACATATGGGGCTATGGAGGTGCAGTGCACCCAGGAGGGACAGGTTCAGTGTACAGCCCTCTACCTGCTGCCGGTCAGTCTATGGCAGGTTGGAGCTGTACTGACTGATCACTTTTAGGGCCCTCTGTGTTCCGGGATGAAGGTCAACAGCGCAGAAGACCTTCCATAGACGCATAAGGGCCTAAAACTGGTACCACCAGCGTTCAGCCTCGTCCAGCGTTCGGCCTCGTCCAGCGTTCGGCCTCGTCCAGCCTCGTCCAGCGTTCGGCCTCGTCCAGCGTTCGGCCTCGTCCAGCGTTCGGCCTCGTTCGGCCTCGTTCAGCCTCGTCCAGCATTCGGCCTCGTTCAGCCTCGTCCAGCGTTCGGCCTCGTTCAGCCTCGTCCAGCGTTCGGCCTTGTTCGGCCTCGTCCAGCGTTCGGCCTCGTCCAGCATTCGGCCTCGTCCAGCATTCGGCCTCGTCCAGCCTTCGGCCTCGTCCAGCGTTCGGCCTCGTCCAGCCTCGTTCGGCCTCGTCCAGCGTTCGGCCTCGTCCAGCGTTCGGCCTCGTCCAGCGTTCGGCCTCGTCCAGCGTTCGGCCTCGTCCAGCGTTCGGCCTCGTCCAGCCTCGTCCAGCGTTCGGCCTCGTCCAGCGTTCGGCCTCGTTCAGCCTCGTCCAGCATTCGGCCTCGTTCAGCCTCGTCCAGCTTTCGGCCTCGTTCAGCCTCGTCCAGCGTTCGGCCTCATCCAGCGTTCGGCCTCGTCCAGCGTTCGGCCTCGTTCAGCCTCGTCCAGCATTCGGCCTCGTCCAGCCTCGTTCGGCCTCGTTCAGCCTCGTCCAGCGTTCGGCCTCGTTCGGCCTCGTTCAGCCTCGTCCAGCGTTCGGCCTCGTCCAGCGTTCGGCCTCGTCCAGCGTTCGGCCTCGTCCAGCGTTCAGCCTCCCACAGACTCTGACAGGCATGGGGCCGAACACTCTACGTTTCTCCTGTCCCTCCTGCACCTAGGTGGCCCCGAGTGTCGGGGCCCTAAAGCTGAAGCCCAGGCAGGCAGTTATTATGAGGATTTCCTGCACTGTACAGGGGATGAGTAATGAGATTTGTTGGCTGTTTGGGGATTATTTTGGCTCCATCATCACAGATTTCCCGTCATCTCTGATGTCTCCTTGTGTCTCCACCTTCCTAGGACCATCCATGGACTCATCTACAACGCCTTGAAGCTGTTTATGGAAATGAACCAAAAACTTTTCGATGATTGCACTCAGCAGTTCAAAGCAGAGAAACAAAAGTAAGTTCTGCCTTTTACATTCCCGTCCTCCTTTGTCTGCTCAGAGCTCTGCTTACCGCCATCGGGGTGTGTGGAGGCCGGCCTCTGCTTACCGCCATCGGGGTGTGTGGAGGCCGGGCTCTGCTTGCCGCCATCGGGGTGTGTGGAGGCCGGGCTCTGCTTGCCGCCATCGGGGTGTGTGGAGGCCGGGCTCTGCTTGCCGCCATCGGGGTGTGTGGAGGCCGGCCTCTGCTTACCGCCATCGGGGTGTGTGGAGGCCGGGCTCTGCTTACCGCCATCGGGGTGTGTGGAGGCCGGCCTCTGCTTACTGCCATCGGGGTGTGTGGAGGCCGGGCTCTGCTTACCGCCATCGGGGTGTGTGGAGGCCAGGCTCTGCTTACCACCATCGGGGTGTGTGGAGGCCGGGCTCTGCTTACCTCCATCGGGGTGTGTGGAGGCCGGGCTCTGCTTACCTCCATCGGGGTGTGTGGAGGCCGGGCTCTGCTTACCTCCATCGGGGTGTGTGGAGGCCGGGCTCTGCTTACCGCCATCGGGGTGTGTGGAGGCCGGGCTCTGTTTACCGCCATCGGGGTGTGTGGAGGCCGGGCTCTGCTTACCGCCATCGGGGTGTGTGGAGGCCGGCCTCTGCTTACCGCCATCGGGGTGTGTGGAGGCCGGCCTCTGCTTACCGCCATCGGGGTGTGTGGAGGCCGGGCTCTGCTTACCGCCATCGGGGTGTGTGGAGGCCGGGCTCTGCTTACCGTCATCGGGGTGTGTGGAGGCCGGGCTCTGCTTACTGCAATCGGGGTGTGTGGAGGCCGGGCTCTGCTTACCTCCATCGGGGTGTGTGGAGGCCGGGCTCTGCTTACCTTCATCAGGGTGTGTGGAGGCTGGGCTCTGCTTACTGCAATCGGGGTGTGTGGAGGCCGGGCTCTGCTTACCGCCATCGGGGTGTGTGGAGGCCGGGCTCTGCTTGCCACCATCGGGGTGTGTGGAGGCCGGGCTCTGCTTGCCGCCATCGGGGTGTGTGGAGGCCGGGCTCTGCTTGCCACCATCGGGGTGTGTGGAGGCCGGGCTGAAGGATGGGCAGAAGTGATGTCCTCATTGGGTGCTTCATCAGCAGGAGGGTGTAACCTATATACTGCAGAGTTAGTATACAGCCAATGGCGGGAGGGGGGGGGGGAGGGGTTGTCACCTGAAGGACCCGTCCTGACACCACGAGGACAACGTATTCTTCATGCTGCCAAATCAGGAAGTCTGAATCTTCCTTTACTGAGTGAGAGAGAACAGAAGATGGGAGGAGTCTGCACTGAGGGGGCGAGTCTTGTGGGAGGTTCAGGGGTCACCCCAGGCACATGTGACGGGATCGTTCAGCATACATGCCAGGCACATGTGACGGGATCGTTCAGCATACACGCCAGGCACATGTGACGGGATCGTTCAGCATACACGCCAGGCACATGTGACGGGATCGTTCAGCATACACGCCAGGCACATGTGACGGGATCGTTCAGCATACACGCCAGGCACATGTGACGGGATCGTTCAGCATACACGCCAGGCACATGTGACGGGATCGTTCAGCATACACGCCAGGCACATGTGACGGGATCGTTCAGCATACACGCCAGGCACATGTGACGGGATCGTTCAGCATACACGCCAGGCACATGTGACGGGATCGTTCAGCATACACCCCAGGAACATGTGACGGGATCGTTCAGCATACACGCCAGGCACATGTGACGGGATCGTTCAGCATACACGCCAGGCACATGTGACGGGATCGTTCAGCATACACGCCAGGCACATGTGACGGGATCGTTCAGCATACACCCCAGGCACATGTGACGGTATCGTTCAGCATACAGGCCAGGCACCTGTGACGGGATCGTTCAGCATACACGCCAGGCACATGTGATGGGATCGTTCAGTATACACGCCAGGCACATGTGACGGGATCGTTCAGCATACACGCCAGGCACATGTGACGGTATCGTTCAGCATACACGCCAGGCACATGTGATAGGATCGTTCAGCATACACGCCAGGCACATGTGACGGGATCGTTCAGCACACACGCCAGGCACATGTGACGGGATCGTTCAGCACACACCCCAGGCACATGTGACGGGATCGTTCAGCATACACGCCAGGCACATGTGACGGGATCGTTCAGCATACACGCCAGGCACATGTGACGGGATCGTTCAGCATACACGCCAGGCACATGTGACGGGATCGTTCAGCATACAGGCCAGGCACATGTGACGGGATCGTTCAGCATACACGCCAGGCACATGTGACGGGATCGTTCAGCATACACGCCAGGCACATGTGACGGGATCGTTCAGCATACACGCCAGGCACATGTGATCCGTCTGCAGTACTCAGACTGGGCAGGTGGGCTGGATGGAAATCTTCTGACGAGTATAGAGATCACCTCATCAGTCTTCTGCTGTATATGTGGAGGGAGGAGCCATGGCTGTCACCTGGGCGGGACATGTCTTCTCCATTACATTGGGAATGAGGAGATTGGTGGATTACGGAAGGAAGACAGGACTGGTAACCCCTCGTCTACAGAGGTGCGTCTATAAACGCATGGCAGGCGGGTGGTCTGCTACTGACAGCTTGCTTCTGATCAGAGTGATCCGGTTGGCTCTAGACATCGGTGAGATGACATTTATGGGGCACAGAGGTTACCATCCCCCTCATTCCTCAGGGAAGCCATGGTCTGGGACAGGGGTAGGCAACCTGCGGCTCTCTAGCTGTTGTGGAACTACATTTCCCATGAGGCATTGCAAAGATTACAAAACTGACAGTTACAGCTTTGACTTGCAGAGGCATGATGGAACTTGTAGTCCTGCGGCTCTCAGGTCTGGGGGAAACAGAGCGCAGGAGCAACTCGAGGAACAGCCATTCCCCAATCCCTCCTATGACAAGTGACCCCAGGAGGGACGTGCCACGCCCGGGGTCACCGCTGTCATTTCTCAGTGTAGCCGAGGATGCAGCTACTCCAGCGTGATCTGTGCTTCAATAGCTGCATTAGAGGCCATGGAAGACACTGGGGGCCTAATAGACCCCTGATATCTCCATAAAGAGGACCAGTCACCTGACCATGCTGTCGCACAGCAGATTTAGCCCTCTTGTGATGCAATAAAAGTGTTACAAAGTATATAAAATAAATATATGAAGAAAGCTGCTTTATGGACCCGATCACCCATACAGAAAATTCTCACCATCACATATGAACAAAAATTTCTATTAAAAGAAACAAAAAAAACCCCAAAAACTAAATATATCGCCCATCAGTGCTGCCAGCTTATTAAAGTGGAGCTCCACCCAAAAGGGGCAATTCTGCTTTTCGGCCTTGTCCCCCCGCTCAGGATGGTCACCTTTGGGGAGCCGGGGGCCAGGTACCCACTCTGCTGTGATAACCTAGGTGATCGGAAGCAGAAGTTCTCCTAAACCCCCCACCCCCCCCCCATGATAGGTCCGAGAGGACCGCGGGGCCATTCAAAACGCGCAGGGGGCACCCGGCTAGGAAGCCGCAAGCTGTCCACACTTAACCCCTCGCCTACCGGGCGCTTACACCCCCTTCCTGCCCGGGCCAATTTTCAGCTTTCTTTGAATGACAATTGCGCGGTCGTGCAACACTGTACCCAGATGACATTTTTATCATGTTTTTTCACACAAATAGAGCTTTCTTTTGGTGGTATTAGATCCCCTCGGGGGGGGTTTATTTTTTGCGTTCTAAACAAGAAAAGAGCAAAAAAAATTAATTTAAAAAAAAATTTTCTTTGTTATAAAATTTTGCAAACCGGTAATTTTTCTCCTTCACTGATCTGCACTGATGAGGTGGCACAGATAGGCAGCACTGATGGGCACTGATAGGCAGCACTGATGGGCACTGATAGGCAGCACTGATGGGCACTGATAGGCAGCACTGATGGGCACTGATAGGCAGCACTGATGGGCACTGATAGGCAGCACTGATGGGCACTGATAGGCAGCACTGATGAGGTGTCATGGATAGGCAGCACTGATGGGCACAGATAGGCAGCACTGATAGGCAGCACTGATGGGCACAGATAGGCAGCACTGATGGGCACAGATAGGCAGCACTGATGGGCACAGATAGGCAGCACTGATGGGCACAGATAGGCAGCACTGATGGGCACAGATAGGCAGCACTGATGGGCACAGATAGGCAGCACTGATGGGCACTGATAGGCAGCACTGATGGGCACTGATAGGCAGCACTGATGAGGTGGCATGGATAGGCAGCACTGATGAGGTGGCATGGATAGGCAGCACTGATGAGGTGGCATGGATAGGCAGCACTGATGAGGTGGCATGGATAGGCAGCACTGATGAGGTGGCATGGATAGGCAGCACTGATGAGGTGGCATGGATAGGCAGCACTGATGAGGTGGCATGGATAGGCAGCACTGAGGTGGCATGGATAGGCAGCACTGAGGTGGCATGGATAGGCAGCACTGATGAGGTGGCATGGATAGGTAGCACTGGTAGGCACTGATAGGCAGCACTGAGGAGGTGGCATGGATAGGCAGCACTGATGAGGTGGCACGGATAGGCAGCACTAAGGTGGCATGGATAGGCAGCACTGAGGAGGTGGCATGGATAGGCAGAACTGATGGGCACTGATAGCAGCACTGAGGAGGTGGCATGGATAGGCAGCACTGATGAGGTGGCATGGATAGGCAGCACTGATGAGGTGGCACGGATAGGCAGTACTGATAGGCAGCACTGAGGTGGCATGGATAGGTAGCACTGGTGGGCACTGATAGGCAGCACTGAGGAGGTGGCATGGATAGGCAGCACTGATGAGGTGGCATGGATAGGCAGTACTGATAGGCAGCACTGATGAGGTGGCACGGATAGGCAGCACTGATGAGGTGGCACGGATAGGCAGCACTGATGGGCACTGATAGGCAGCACTGATGGGCACTGATAGGCAGCACTGAGATGGCATGGATAGGTAGCACTGGTAGGCACTGATAGGCAGCACTGAGGAGGTGGCACGGATAGGCAGCACTGATGAGGTGGCATGGATAGGCAGCACTGATAGGCAGCACTGATGAGGTGACACGGATAGGCAGCACTGATGGGCACTGATAGGCAGCACTGATGGGCACTGATAGGCAGCACTGAGATGGCATGGATAGGTAGCACTGGTAGGCACTGATAGGCAGCACTGAGGAGGTGGCACGGATAGGCAGCACTGATGAGGTGGCACGGATAGGCAGCACTGATGAGGTGGCACTGATAGGCAGCACTGATGAGGTGGCACTGATAGGCAGCACTGATGAGGTGGCACTGATAGGCAGCACTGAGGAGGTGGCACTGATAGGCAGCACTGAGGAGGTGGTACGGATAGGCAGCACTGATGGGCACTGATAGGCAGCACTGATGAGGTGGCACGGATAGGCAGCACTGATGAGGTGGCACTGATAGGCAGCACTGATGAGGTGGCACTGATAGGCAGCACTGAGGAGGTGGCACGGATAGGCAGCACTGATGGGCACTGATAGGCAGCACTGATGAGGTGGCATGGATAGGCAGCACTGAGGTGGCATGGATAGGCAGCACTGATATGCAACAATGATGGGCACTGACTGACGGCAATGATGGGCACAGGTGGGTGGCACTGATCATCAGTTGCCGGTTATCGGCAGTACTTACCTCATGCTGTGACAGTGCGTGGAAAGTGCAGCACTTGTATTTACTGGTGATTTGCTGTGTCTTTTTATACACGGCTGATCACGTGGTAGAATGCCGCTGTGATTGGCCGTTTTACCACATCACATGGTCAGCTGTGTCCATAGGATACAGCGATCACGGAGATCACCGGGGGTGCGCAGGAAGGCGTGTTCTGGGAGGATGTCATATGACGCTCTCCCAGAACTGGACCCATCATTCGGCTGTATCCCGGTTGCCAAATGGTTAAATCCCCCCAAAAATCTGCATTTTTATATAAAATAAATATAATCCAAATACATTTTGTTACAGTACCCCGTCACCCCTCGTACACGCCGTATGTAAATAAGCGCAGCCTAGGGCGAGCACATGCATGTAAAGCTCAGTTGTGCCACGTGTGAGGTATCGCCACGAATGTCGGTGCGACAGAAATAATTCCGGGGCCCGAATTCATGGAGAACTCTAAACTGATGACCTGTAAAGGCTCCTAAAGCGCCACCTATGGAGAATTCTGGGTACTCTCCTATTTTGCAATGTTCCAGGGTTCCAATGTTCTGGCTTCACATGTTTGTCATCCATTTACGTGACACAATCCAATCCTTTATATGTTGTATAATATTTCCGTGTTTTCACTAAAATTCATTTTTTCCTGAAAATATTCGTGTGACAAATAGGTGGACAAATACTGTGTGCCAAAAAAATTGCATCTACCTCCATTGCATTCTCCGAGGACTCTGCTTTCAGAAAATATGTACTTTTGGGAGGGTTAAAAATGCAGTTTTTAACATGTATGCAAAAAAAATTAAAATTGCCCTTAGTAGAGAAACGGTAAATCCCTCCAACGCTGCTCTCAGGAAGTGGTGAGGACCCCACATTTCTGGCAGGATCTTCCTTACAGATATGTTCTGTGCTTGCTAAAAAGAAAACTAATGCAGCCAAAACATCTTAACCCCTTGCCTACCGGGCACTCCCCCCCCCCCCCCCCCCCCCCCCAGGCCAATTTTCAGCTTTCAGCGCTGTCGCACTTTGAATGACAATTGCGCGGTCATGCAACATTGTACCCAGATGAAATTTTGATCTTTTTTTTCTCACAAATGGAGCTTTCTTTTGGTGGTATTTAATCGCCACTGGGCGCTTTACTTTTTGCGCTATAAATACAAAAAGTGCAAAAAATTTGAAGAAAAAAAAAAAAAAGTTTCTTTGTTTCTATTATAAAATTTTTCAAACAGGTATTTTTTCTCCTTCACTGATGTGCGTTAATGAGGCGGCACTGATGGGCACTGATAGGCGGCACTGATGGGCACTGATAGGCGGCACTGATGGGCACTGATAGGCAGCACTAAAGGGCACTGATAGGCAGTACTAATGAGGTGTCACGGATAGGCGGCACTAATATGCAGCACTGATAGGCGGCACTGATAGGTGACACTGATGGGTACTGATAGACAGCACTGACTGGCATCACTGCTGGGCACTGACTGGTGGCACTGCTGGGCTGCACTGCTGGGCACAGGTGGGTGGCACAGGTGGGTGCACTGCTGGGCACAGGTGGGTGATCTGCTGGGCACAGGTGGGCGGAGCTAGTGGGCGCACTGCTGGGCACAGGTGGGCGGAACTTGCGGGTGGCACTGCTGGGCACCGATCATCAGGGCACTGGTGATCAGTGCCCTGATGATCGGTGCCGATCCTCGCTCTGACAACTGCCGGTTCTCAGCAGTACTTTCCTCACGATCTGACAGCGTGAGGAAAGTGCAGCCGAGAACCGGCACTTGCATTTCCCTCTGATCAGCGTGTCATTGGACACCGCTGATCACGTGGTAAAAGGCCGCTGTGATTGGCCTTTTACCACATCACGTGATCAGCTGTGTAGGACACCGATCACGGAGATCGCCGGGTGCGCGCCCCCTGGGGCGCAGGAGAGCACGTTCTGGGGGGACGTCATATGATGTCCACTCAGAACTGGCCGGCCGCGGTGCAGCCGTCATTCGGATATCTGCGGTCGGCAACAAGTTAATCACCACAGAATTTTTTTTTTTTTTCTAAATAAAACAAAAAGCACCCTGAAACTTTTGAAAAACAAAATGCACTTTTCTTCGTTTCGGTTATAAAATTTTGCAACTAAATAACATTTCTTCATAAATTTAGGCCAAGATGTATTCTGCTACATTTCTTTGGTGAAAATAATAATTGAATTTTGTATTTTTTTTTTTCAAATGTTTCTATTATTTTTTTTTATTACATTTATTCTTTTTTTTACTATTTTATTTTTCAGCGCACGGTGACCAAAGCAATACGTTACCATAGTAACACGGAACTCCTCTGGGCGAGTGATCGGGATTTTTATTATTTTTTTAACACATTATGATTGCTGATACCGATGTATTTCATTGATATTCGCCATCATTGTTACTGAATGAAATGGATTCATTCAGTCTTTTGTTGTGATTGGGCAAAGCTGATCACATGATAAAGATGGGCTGTGATTGGCCCTGTCTGTATCATGTGACTGCCGTGACCAGTCATAATTCTATACAATGGATGGTATGACAGGAAGCCCTTCATTGTATACAATTGACATGTGATCTGCTGTGATTGGTCACAGCGATCACATGACACTGGCAACGGGCCGGTGTAGTGATATGTCATTGGTTGTGTCCCGTGGATACAGTCTGTGACAGATCGCACTGTGGCCATGTGAGCAGAGCGTTTTGATAGGACGTCATATGACGCCCAGTCACAGCAGCAAGTGTCCCACCCGGCCTATAGCAGATTGACAGCCGGGCGGGACTCTCGTGCGTCCGTGGGGCTGCGCAGTGGCGCGATCTGTCAAGGACCAGTCAGCTGTAATGTGACATTTGTGAGTTCCATGTAAGGCCTGCAAGGCATGGGAGCTCAACCTGCGGCCCTCCAGCTGTTGCGGAACTACAAGTCCCATCATGCCTCTGCCTTTGGGAGTCATGCTTGTAACTGTCAGTCTTGCAATGCCTTATGGAACTTCCTCAACGCCTGGAGGGCTGCAGGTTGAGCCCCCCATGCTATAGAGGTGGTCAGATACCTCGCCTCCATGAGATCTCCTCCCATCTGTGGCCATCGGTGGTCAGATCCCTCTCCTCCATGAGATCTCCTCCTGTCTGTGGCCATCGGTGGTCAGATCCCTCTCCTCCATGAGATCTCCTCCTGTCTGTGGCCATCAGTGGTCAGATCCCTCTCCTCCATGAGATCTCCTCCTGTCTGTGGCCATCGGTGGTCAGATCCCTCTCCTCCATGAGATCTCCTCCCATCAATGGTCAGATCCCTCGCCTCCATGAGATCTCCCGTCTGTGGCCATCGGTGGTCAGATCCCTTGCCTCCATGAGATCTCCTCCCATCTGTGGCCATCACCTCCATGAGATATCCTCCCGTCTGTGGCCATCGGTGGTCAGATCCCTCACCTCCATGAGATCTCCTCCCGTCTGTGGCCATCGGTGGTCAGATCCCTCACCTCCATGAGATCTCCTCCCGTCTGTGGCCATCGGTGGTCAGATCCCTCACCTCCATGAGATCTCCTCCCGTCTGTGGCCATCAGTGGTCAGATCCCTCACCTCCATGAGATCTGCTCCCATTTGTGGCCATCAGTGGTCAGATCCCTCACCTCCATGAGATCTCCTCCCGTCTGTGGCCATCAGTGGTCAGATCCCTCACCTCCATGAGATCTCCTCCCGTCTGTGGCCATCAGTGGTCAGATCCCTCACCTCCATGAGATCTCCTCCCGTCTGTGGCCATCCTTCCACGCAAGGCGCTCACTTCTTGTTTTGTGTTGCAGGGAGAAGCTAAAGCTGAAAGAGAGAGAAGAAGCTTGGGTTAAAATCGAAAACCTCGCCAAATCCAACCCCCAGGTGAGGACTCCTGGACTCCCATAATGCATCTGTGGTGTCTGGACCCGATAATGAAGCCATGTTGGCTAGACTTTGCGAATGTTGCACTCCCCTTGACGATGCTTCAACCCCCTCAGAGCTGCGTGTTTTGATTGGCTGACGGTGGCGCTCTCTCCTCAGGGAGCTGGCGCATTGCCGCGGATCAGCCTGTCGCACTGAGCAGCAGACACGCAGGGAACTCGGGCAGTTGCTTGGCTCCTGTTTGGGGGACAGGCTGCCTCGCTGGCCCAGGCGCTGGAGCCCTCAACCATCAGACCAGCTCTATACCGGCACATTCTGCTCTGTGAGTGAAGCATCCACTGATGTCCCCAGGTCAGGGCGTCTAAAGGTACCACCGACAAACGCAGCCCCTCCCCCCCGTGACCTTCGCAGCCACCCGTGACCTTGTAGATACTCCGCAGTACATTTTAGTGTTTGCCTGAAAGTGATCATGTGACATATTTTAATTTGAAGCCTTAGACACGTTCTGTCTGACATCCAGAGAAGCAGACTTTTTATTGGATATTGGTGTTTGTAAAATGTACAATAAAGATGTTTTGACAGTAATGATGATTTCGGTGTACAGTGCAGCCTTGTGTATGAACATCTACATCACCCCATATCCATTCACCAGGAGACTCGTAGGAAGACCGTAACATAGATGCTTCACTAATAGGCCTCATTGATACGGGGTGTAGTACAGCGTACGACCATGCGAGGGCCCCGTTTACCTGCACAGGCGTTCCATGCATCCTCATGCAGACAGGTCCTTCGGTGTCCATTGGGATGCAGCAGCTGCACGGACACAGACACCCGTGTCGGGGGGTTGGGTGAGTTCAGGGTTTCCCACCTACATGGATGTCAAACTGGAAGCAGCTGCTGTGTCCGTGCATCAATGGGCCCGCCTGCGCAGTGTGCTTCTCCGTGTGAACGGGGCCCTCGCGTGGCCCTACGCTGTACTACACCCCATGTGAACGAGGCCTTCAGAGTTGCATCATCAATTCTATTTAAAGCTGTGACTGATTAAAAAAAAATATTTATTTTCATTCTTTAATTTAAAAAAATGTATATTTTCATTCTTTAATTAAAAAATATATATTTTATTTCTTTACAGTATTAATTATAAAAAAAATAAAGAATAATGTATGTATACATTTTTTTTTTTTTATTAAATAAAATATTTTTTTAATTAAAGAATGAAAATATATATTTAATTAAAAAATATATATTTTCATTCTTTAAAATAATATATATTTTCATTCTTTAATTAAAAAAAAAATATATTTTCATTCTTTAATTAAAAAAAAATATTTTATTTCTCTACAGTATTAATTCTAAAAAAAATAAAGAATAATGTATATATATATATATTTTTTTTTATTAAATAGAATATATTTTTTTAATTAAAGAATGAAAATAAATATTTTTTTTTAATCAGTCACAGCTTTAAATAGAATTGATGATGCAACTCTGAAGGCCTCGTTCACATGGGGTGTAGTACAGCGTAGGGCCACGCGAGGGCCCCGTTCACACGGAGAAGCACACTGCGCAGGCGGGCCCATTGATGCACGGACACAGCAGCTGCTCCCAGTTTGACATCCATGTAGGTGGGAAACCCTGAACTCACCCAACCCCCCACACGGGTGTCTGTGTCCGTGCAGCTGCTGCATCCCAATGGACACGGAAGGACCTGTCTGCATGAGGATGCATGGAATGCCTGTGCAGGTAAACGGGGCCCTCGCGTGGCCCTACGCTGTACTACACCCCATGTGAATGAGGCCTTCAGAGTTGCATCATCAATTCTATTTAAAGCTGTGACTGATTAAAAAATATATATCTTCATTCTTTAATTAAAAAAAATATATATTTTCATTCTTTAATTAAAAAATATATATTTTATTTCTTTACAGTATTAATTATAAAAAAAATAAAGAATAATGTATGTATACATTTTTTTTTTTATTATTAAATAAAATATATTTTTTTAATTAAAGAATGAAAATATATATTTAATTAAAAAATATATATTTTCATTCTTTAAAATATATATTTTCATTCTTTAATTAAAAAAAATATATATTTTCATTCTTTAATTAAAAAAAAATATTTTATTTCTTTACAGTATTAATTATAAAAAAAATAAAGAATAATGTATATATATATATATATTTTTTTTTTATTAAATAGAATATATTTTTTTAATTAAAGAATGAAAATAAATATTTTTTTTTAATCAGTCACAGCTTTAAATAGAATTGATGATGCAACTCTGAAGGCCTCGTTCACATGGGGTGTAGTACAGCGTAGGGCCACGCGAGGGCCCCGTTCACACGGAGAAGCACACTGCGTAGGCGGGCCCATTGATGCACGGACACAGCAGCTGCTCCCAGTTTGACATCCATGTGGGTGGGAAACCCTGAACTCACCCAACCCCCCACACGGGTGTCTGTGTCCGTGCAGCTGCTGCATCCCAATGGACACGGAAGGACCTGTCTGCATGAGGATGCATGGAATGCCTGTGCAGGTAAACGGGGCCCTCGTGTGGCCCTACGCTGTACTACACCCCATGTGAATGAGGCCTTCAGAGTTGCATTGTCAATTCTATTTAAAGCTGTAACTAAAAAAATATATATTTTATTTCTTTCCAGTTTTAGTTGCACTGCCTGCTTGTGATGAAGGATGTCCTCCTGGTGTGCGGGCTGCTGGAGTCTAGAAATCTTCTCTGCCCGGCTGTCCCATCCTCTTCCTGTTCCTGAACGTCCAGCACTGTGGGGGTTAAAGTGGTTGTAAAGGTTCAAAGCTTCTTACCTTCATGTATTCTATGTATGAAGTTAAAAGAAATCTCTGTGCAGCATACCTGCCCCCCCCACACCCCCTAATACTCACCTAAGCCCCCTCTCAATCCAGCGATGTGCACTGGAGTCTTGGCTATCCCGGGACTCCCTCTCAATCCCTGTCAATCACAGCCAGTGAGCCAATGAGAAGAGAGAACGGGTGGGGCCAAGCCGCGACTCTGAGAATGGACACACGGAGCAGCGACTGGGGAGTGTGCATGCTCAGGTGCCCCCATAGCAAGCTGCTTGCTGTGGGGGCACCTGACGGGGGATGGGCCAGGAGTGCTGGCGGGGGATCCAAGAAGAGGAGGATCTGGGCTGCTCTGCAAATCCACTGCACACAGCAGGGAAGTATAGACATGTTTATTAAATATATATATATACACACACATACAGTTGTGTTGAAAATACTAGCCGTCAGACATCACTAACCGGATCAATCACTGTTTTTGGTGGAAATGATATTTCTACATGGCAGATAATTTCCTAGCAGGTGTAGTAGAGTCATAGAAATCCAACAGACCCCACAGTCATGACATGCATGCTGCTGATTCTGTGTCATTGAATCACTCATTGAAAGGGGCGTGTTCAAAATAATAGCCGTGTGGAGTTCTATTAGTGAGGTCATTCATTCTTTGATAAACAGGTGGCAATTATTGCCCTTATTTAAGGAAGGAAGGCAGCAAATGTTGGACATGCTGGTTACAGTGCATTTCTCTCTGAAATTCTGAGGAAAATGTGTCGTTCCAGACATTGTTCAGAAGAACAGCGTACCTTGATTAAAAAGTTGATTGGAGGGGAAAACATATAAAGAAGTGCAGAAAATGATCGGCTGCTCAGCTAAAATGATCACAAATGCTTTAAAATGACAACCAAAACCTGAAAGATGCGGAAGAAAGCGAAAAACTACCATTGGAATGGATAGAAGAATAGCCAAAATGGGGCGGACTCAGCCAACAATCAGCTCCAGGAAGATGAAAGAAGGTGTGACGTTCCCTGTGAGGACTCAGCCAACAATCAGCTCCAGGAAGATGAAAGAAGGTGTGACGTTCCCTGTGAGGACTCAGCCAACAATCAGCTCCAGGAAGATGAAAGAAGGTGTGACGTTCCCTGTGAGGACTCAGCCAACAATCAGCTCCAGGAAGATGAAAGAAGGTGTGAGGTTCCCTGTGAGGACTGTTACAATTAGAAGACGCCGATGTGAAGCCAAGCTATCTGCAAGAAGTCCCCGCAAAGTCCCACTGTTGGAAAAAAGACGTGCTGAAGAGGTTACAATCTGCCAAAGAGCACATTGACCGGCCTAAAGAGAAATGACGCAACATTTTGTGGACTGATGGAAGTAAGATTGTTCTTTTTGGGTCTAGTGGGCGGAGACAGTTTGTCAGACGGCCCCCAAACACTGAATTCATCCACAGTACACTGTGAAGACCGTGAAGCATGGTGGTGCAAGCATCATGATATGGGGATGTTTCTCATACTACGGTGTTGGGCCTATTTATTGCATACCAGGGATCATGGATCAGTTTGAATCCATCAGAATACTTGAAGAGGTCATGCTGCCTTATGCTGAAGAGGAAATACCCTTGAAATGGGGGTTCCAACAAGACAACGACCCCAAACACACCAGTAAACGTGCAACATCTTGGTTCCAGACCAACAAGATGGACGTTATGGAGTGGCCAGCCCAATCCCCGGATCTTCATCCAATAGAAAACTTGTGGGGTGACATCAAAAATGCCGTTTCTGAGGCCAAACCAAGAAATAGAGAAGAAGTGTGGAATGTGGTCCAATCATCCTGGGCTGGAATACCTGATCACAGGGGCCAGAAGTTGGGGGACTCCATGCAACACAGATGTACAGCAGTTCTCAGAAACAGTGCGACTACAACCAAATATTCATGAAGTCATTCAAAGGAAAGCAAAATCTTCAAACGTTTCTCAGTTTATATAGTGAATGTTGGAGTTTGTAAAGAAGAATACAAACACGGCCATTTTTTTGAACCGTCTAATATTCACTTTTCTTCCATTTTTTTAGAGGAACAACACAAATTTGATGTATTTTTCTTCCTGTTGTGATTTGGAATAGAATGTGTCGTGTTCCCAATGCATTTGTGTGGATGGAAATAAAAGGATTAGAAGGATTTGCAGCTTTAGTCACTTTTCTCATCACACGGATATTATTTTGAACACAACTGTATATATATATACACACACACTTATTTTTAACTGAAGCCTTTACAATCACTAACAGCTTTGGGTCTCTGATCCAATGGGGGGGGGTCACACCCCATCCTATTTTCTCCTCCAATAACAAAAGTTCTTTCACTGATTACTCTGCCTGTAACACATTCTGTGAATGGTGGAGAGTCTGATCAGTCACATGATCCCCGCCACCAATCAGATGATGTTAC
This sequence comes from Staurois parvus, assembly GCF_062004578.1. Classification (NCBI taxonomy): domain Eukaryota; kingdom Metazoa; phylum Chordata; class Amphibia; order Anura; family Ranidae; genus Staurois; species Staurois parvus. Next base: position 20,243 of record NW_028317824.1, read on the forward strand.
AGGCAGTGTAATCCCTGAAATCTTTTCTCAAAGGAGGGGGCGTGTCCCGGTCGAATCTGCTTCACTCCAGCTGAGCCTGGAGACCCAAAGCTGTTAACCCCCACAGTGCCGGAGGTTCAGTAGCAGGAAGAGGACAGGACAACCCTGCAGTAAAGAGTTCTACAGAATCCAACAGCCTGCACTTCAGGGAAATCCTTCATTACAGGTAAGAGAAAAAAATGATTATTTCAATAAAGTTCAGCTTTGAGGAGCGGCTCCAGCTAAAATGACTTTTATTTAGAAAAGTGTGAGGAGGTGTCGCCTCTGTCAGGTTTTTATTGCTGGAATCGCAGGATGAAGGAATACCAGAGCACCAAACCAGCAGCTGGGAGTCCACATGTCTTTATTAAAATAATTAGAAATCACAAAAGGAAAATCTGCATGTCTAACCTACGCGTTTCATCAGGGCTTGAGGTGTGAGAGGAAAACTAAAGATGGACGACTCTGAAAATGTGTGAAATGTGTAAATCCTTACCAGGCTCTCTGGACAGCAGATGGTTTTAGCTGGGAGCATGCTTGGGCCCCGGAGACGGGTTAGTGGTGCGTGCAGCTTTAGCTTCAGTGGTCATAATGGAGTGAAAACCTTTTTGTCTCCAACCTGCTGGTGTGGCACCTCCATTCCTCTCTTTCTCTGGTATTCCAATCTGAAGGAGCTGTGCCCCTCTGTACGGTGCTGCTTGGCCGAACACCGCCCACGGCCCGCCCCGCCGCCCACGACCCGCCCCGCCGCCCACGACCCACCATGCCGCCCACGACCCGCCCCGCCGCCCACGACCCACCACACCGCCCACGTCCCGCCCCGCCGCCCACGACCCACCACACCGCCCACGACCCGCCCCGCCGCCCACGACCCACCCTGCCGCACTCGCCCTGCCGCACACAACCCACCCCACACTAGCCACCCAATCCCACCCCACACTAGCCACCGCACCGCGCACGACCCTCACACTGACCAGACATGATGGGGCATCGCCATTGGGGACACAGACATGACAGGGCGTGTTGGGGTATCTCTCCAACGGGGACACAGACATGACAGGGCGTGATGGGATATCTCTCCATCGGGGACACGCATGACAGGGCGTGTTGGGGTATCTCTCCAACGGGGACACAGACATGACAGGGCGTGATGGGGTATCTCTCCAACGGGGACACAGACATGACAGGGCGTGATGGGATATCTCTCCATCGGGGACACGCATGACAGGGCGTGATGGGGTATCTCTCCAACGGGGACACAGACATGACAGGGCGTGATGGGATATCTCTCCATCGGGGACACGCATGACAGGGCGTGATGAGGGTATCTCTCCATCGGGGACACAGACATGACAGGGCGTGATGGGATATCTCTCCAACGGGGACACAGACATGACAGGGCATGAGGGGGTATCTCTCCATTGGGGACACGCATGACAGGACGTGATGGGGGTATCTCTCCAACGGGGACACAGACATGACAGGACGTGATGGGGTATCTCTCCATCAGGGACACGCATGGCAGCACGTGATGGGGTATCTCTCCATCGGGGACACACATGACAGGACGTGATGGGGTATCTCTCCATCGGGGCCATAGACATGACAGGACGTGATGGGGTATCTCTCCATCGGGGCCATAGACGTGACAGGACGTGATGGGGTATCTCTCCATCGGGGCCATAGACATGACAGGACGTGATGGGGTATCTCTCCATCGGGGACACACATGACAGGACGTGATGGGGTATCTCTCCATCGGGGACACACATGACAGGACGTGATGGGGTATCTCTCCATCGGGGACACACATGACAGGACGTGATGGGGGTATCTCTCCATCGGGGACACACATGACAGGACGTGATGGGGTATCTCTCCATCGGAGACACACATGACAGGACGTGATGGGGTATCTCTCCATCAGGGCCATAGACATGACAGGACGTGATGGGGTATCTCTCCATCGGGGACACACATGACAGGACGTGATGGGGTATCTCTCCAGCGGGGCCATAGGCATGACAGGACGTGATGGGGTATCTCTCCATCGGGGCCATAGACATGACAGGACGTGATGGGGTATCTCTCCATCGGGGACACACATGACAGGACGTGATGGGGTATCTCTCCATCGGGGACACACATGACAGGACGTGATGGGGTATCTCTCCATCAGGGCCATAGACATGACAGGACGTGATGGGGTATCTCTCCATCGGGGCCATAGACATGACAGGACGTGATGGGGTATCTCTCCATCGGGGCCATAGACATGACAGGACGTGATGGGGTATCTCTCCATCGGGGCCATAGACATGACAGGACGTGATGGGGTATCTCTCCATCGGGGACACACATGACAGGACGTGATGGGGGTATCTCTCCATCGGAGACACACATGACAGGACGTGATGGGGTATCTCTCCATCGGGGCCATAGACATGACAGGACGTGATGGGGTATCTCTCCATCGGGGACACACATGACAGGACGTGATGGGGTATCTCTCCATCGGGGACACACATGACAGGACGTGATGGGGTATCTCTCCATTGGGGCCATAGACATGACAGGACGTGATGGGGTATCTCTCCATCGGGGACACACATGACAGGACGTGATGGGGTATCTCTCCATCGGGGCCATAGACACAAACACGGGCATTGCTTATCTGTTTGAATTTTACATTGGAGACCTCCATGGTAAGATGTGATTGGTCGGTCTGAGGTTGTGTTTGGTGTCCTTTGCAGTGTGTTGCCGGTCGCCGCTTGTCCCATAGAAATACATTTCCATTGCTGGCAAAGCCGGACAAAGAGCCAAAAATGTTCATCTGAGCTGCCCTGCGTTAGTGTGAAGACCTGCATTTGGCAGCGACACCATCTTGGATACGACTTGTACCGGGCCAAGAAGGGGGTCCAGATTCTGACCATGTGCTTATTGCTGGCTGGGATCAAAGCTTATGTGCGCGAAAAATCAGCACAGGGGACATAACTTCCAGTCAGTAGGATGTGTCCCTTGTGCTGATGGCTCTGACATTGGTGACAGTCTTCCTCCATCCGGCCCCATGATTGTGGGGGTAGGGGTAATACAACTGACTCATCCAGAGAGCCTGACTATGGCCACCCTTTCCGCCCCCCATTCATAGAAGGGCAAATGAGAGCTCTTGCCCCCCTCCATTCATAGAAGGGCAAATGAGAGCTCTTGCCCCCCTCCATTCATAGAAGGGCAAATGAGAGCTCTTGCCCCCCTCCATTCATAGAAGGGCAAATGAGAGCTCTTGCCCCCCTCCATTCATAGCAGCTATGGTCTGGCGTCTATGAATGAAGCAGCAATGCCCGGTTTTAAAACTCATTTCAGTGTATTTATTTGCTGCTTGTTGGGGAGATTTCACTTCCTGTTCAGCAGATGCAACAGTACAAAGGTATCGTCATCCTCTCAGACAGTTGTCACCAGATTTCCCCTCGTTCCTGATCAGGTGACAACTGTAAAATATTGGCGTTCCCCTCACATTCTAGTCCCTATCAGAAAATCTCCCCACAGTATGGCTTGGATCATGCCTATGCTTTTTGCTGCCTGCTGATGGTGAATGTTCGCCCCTCACACCGAAATGATCGGTCTAACAATGGAATGTTCGCCCCTCACACAGAAATGATCGGTCTAACAATGGAATGTTCGCCCCTCACACAGAAATGATCGGTCTAACAATGGAATGTTCGCCCCTCACACAGAAATGATCGGTCTAACAATGGAATGTTTACACAGAAATGATCGGTCTAACAATGGAATGTTCACCCCTCACACAGAAATGATCGGTCTAACAATGGAATGTTCGCCCCTCACACAGAAATGATCGGTCTAACAATGGAATGTTCGCCCCTCACACAGAAATGATCGGTCTAACAATGGAATGTTCACCCCTCACACAGAAATGATCGGTCGAACAATGGAATGTTCGGTGTAACACTGAGAGACAGAATACAACAACAAATTCAGCAGAAATGCGTCTAACAAATGATGACGGATCTGCATGTTCATGAGGGAAAGAAGGATTTGATTCCCTTCACAAAACATGACTTAGTACTTGGTGGCCAATTCCTTGTTGGCAATCACAGAGGTCAGACGTTTCCTGGAGTTGGCCCCCAGGTTTGCACACATCTCAGGAGGGATTTTGGCTCACTCCTCTTGGCAGATCCTCTCCAAGTCATTAAGGTTTGGTGGCTGACGTTCGGCAACTCGAACTTTCAGCTCCCTCCACAGATTTTCCATCGGATGAAGGTGTGGAGACTGGCTAGGCCACTCCGGGACCTTAATGTGCTTCTTCTTGAGCCGCTCCTTTGTTGCCTTGGCCGTGTGTTTTGGGTCATTGTCATGCTGGAACACCCATCCACCACCCATTGTCAATGCCCTGGCTGAGGGAAGAAGGTTCTCACCCAAGATTTGAGGGTACATTGCCCCGTCCATCGTCCCTTTGATGCGGTGCAGTTGTCCTGTCCCCTTAGCAGAAAAACACCCCCAAAGCAGAATGTTTCCACCACCATGTTTCACAGTTGGGATGGTGTTCTTGGGGTCATAGGCAGCATTCCTCCTCCTCCAAACACGGCGAGTTGAGTTGATACCAAAGAGCTGGATTTTGGTCTCCTCTGACCACAACACTTCCCACCAGTCCTCCTCGGCATCATTCAGATGTTCAGTGGCAGACTTCAGACGGGCTGGACATGGGCTTTCTTGGGCAGAGGGACCTTGCAGGCACTGCAGGATTTCAGTCCTTGTCGGCGTAGTGTGTTACCAATTGTTTTCTTGGTGACTGTGGTCCCAGCTGCCTGGAGATCATTGACAAGATCCTCACGTGTAGTTCTGGGATGATTCCTCACTGTTCTCATGATCATTGACACTCCACGAGGTGAGACCTTGCATGGTGCACCAGACCTAGGGAGACTGACACTTGTTTTGTGTTTCTTCCATTTGTGAATGATTGCACCAACTGTTGTCACCTTCTCACCAAGCTGCTTGGCCATAGTTTGGTAGCCCAAATGTTATGTTAAAGTCCTCTTGCGCTGCTAGAAGTTGAAAGGCCGATACTACAGCAGCTGACAGCCAATCCTCACCTCTGAATGGATACAATATACTGGTCAATATAATGATGCAGCGCCATGTCATACATCTAATTAGTGGCTGTGAGAATCCACCCAATACCTGTAATCATAACGCAACATATGTAGCAATATCAATGAAGTAGATCCTGTTTTCTGTTAGATCTGACCGGATCTATTGGGTGACTTACAAGTGGTTAGCGGTGCAAATAAGAGGTTCAATGGTGAACCTAAACAAGTGATATTCCCCCCCTCCCCCCCCCCTCCAGGGGATCAACCCATTCAGAGTATAAATGAAAATTGGAACAGTGAATCCCTATAGAGGGATAAATGCTGCCACATATAAGTGATCAGTGTATTGATCCGTATCAATTATTACACCACAAATATATGCCAATGTCCATAACATAATCATAGGTGGCAAAAGAAAACCATAATGACTTTCCAAGCGTGCTCCTGTGCTGGGGCAAGTGGTGAATGAGAACCCTAAACGGCAGGCATTGGGGCCCCCTCACCTTCCCGCTGCGACCCACAGGGGCCAAAATGCCTTTCGGATCTCCCCGGATCCTGCACACAATCTCCAGGTAAGTCAGGTTCCACAGCCCCTACTGGTCTCTCCTTCACTCAGGTGTTCCTCCATACACAGGGGACAGTATATACAGTGGGGATGGAAAGTTTGGGCACCCCAGCTAAAAATGTGTATTAATGTGCATAAAGAAGCCAAGGAAAGATGGAAAAATCTCCAAAAGGCATCAAATTACAGATTAGACATTCTTATAATATGTCAAAGTTAGATTTTATTTCCATCATTTACACTTTCAAAATAACAGAAAACAAAAAATGGCGTCTGCAAAAGTTTGGGCCCCCTGCAGAATTTATAGCATGCACTGCCCCCTTTGCCAAGCTGAGACCTGCCAGTGTCATGGATTGTTCTCAATCATCGTCTGGGAAGACCAGGTGATGTCAATCTCAAAGGTTTTAAATGCCCCGACTCATCTGACCTTGCCCCAACAATCAGCACCATGGGTTCTTCTAAGCAGTTGTCTAGAAAACTGAAACTGAAAATAGTTGACGCTCACAAAGCTGGAGAAGGCTATAAGAAGATAGCAAAGCGTTTTCAGATGTCAATATCCTCTGTTCGGAATGTAATTAAGGAATGGCAGTCATCAGGAACAGTGGAAGTTAAAGCAAGATCTGGAAGACCAAGAAAAATATCAGACAGAACAGCTCGCAGTATTGTGAGAAAAACAATTCAAAACCCACGTTTGACTGCACGATCCCTCCAGAAAGATCTGGCAGACACTGGAGTTGTGGTCACTATTCCACTATAAAGAGATACTTGTACAAATATGGTCTTCATGGAAGAGTCATCAGAAGAAAACCTCTTCTACATCCTCACCACAAAAATCATCGTTTGAACTTTGCAAATGAACATATAGACAAGCCTGATGCATTTTGGAAACAAGTTCTGTGGACCGATGAGGTTAAAATTGAACTTTTTGTCCGGAATGAGCAAAGGTACGTTTGGAGAAGAAGGGGCACAGAATTTAATGACAAGAACCTCTGCCCAACTGTGAAGCATGGGGTTGGATCAATCATGCTTTGGGGTTGTGTTGCAGCCAGTGGCACAGGGAACATCTCACCAGTAGAAGGAAAAATGGATTCAATAAAATTTCAGCAAATTTTGGATGGTAACTTGATGCCATCTGTGAAAAAGCTGAAGTTAAAGAGAGGATGGCTTCTACAAATGGATAATGATCCTAAACACACCTCGAAATCCACGGGGGATTACATCAAGAGGCGTAAACTGAAGGTTTTGCCATGGCCTTCACAATCTCCTGACCTCAACATCATTGAAAATCTATGGATAGACCTTAAAAGAGCCGTGCGTGACAGACAGCCCAGAAATCTCAAAGAACTGGAAGACTTTTGTAAGGAAGAATGGGCAAAGATACCTCAAACAAGAATTGAAAGACTCTTGGCTGGCTACAAAAAGCGTTTACAAGCCGTGATACTTGCCAAAGGGGGCAGTACAAGATATTAACTCTGCAGGGGGCCCAAACTTTGCAGACGCCATTTTTTTGTTTTCTGTTATTTTGAAAGTGTAAATGATGGAAATAAAATCTAACTTTTGTTGACATATTATAAGAATGTCTAATCTGTAATTTGATGCCTTTTGGAGATTTTTCCATCTTTCCTTGGCTTCTTTATGCACATTAATACACATTTTTAGCTGGGGGGCCCAAACTTTCCATCCCCACTGTACATATATATATATACACTGTATGCCCATCATGGCGGAATCATAAAGTAGCTGTCTGTCATCTAATCAGAAGACCTTTTACAGAGGTGCAACTGACAGCCGACATTTTCATCACACAGCCCTGCCACTGGCCGTGGTCTTGTGGGTGTGGACTGCTTCTGGACTCCGCCATTGGCTTTGATTTTCATTTCTACTCTGAATGGGTTGATCCCCTGGTGGGGGGGGGGGGTATTATCACTTGTTTAGAGTCACCATTGAACCTCTTGTTTGCACCGCTAACCACTTGTAAGTCACCCAATAGATCCGGTCAGATCTAACACAGAAAACAGGATCTACTTCATTGATATTGCTACATATGTTGCTTTATGATTCCAGGTATTGGGTGGATTCTCACAGCCACTAATTAGATGTATGACATGGCGCTGCATCATTATATTGACCAGTCCAGCCTTGTGTAGGTCTACCATCTTGTCCCTGACATCCTTGGACAGCTCTTTGGTCTTTGCCATGGTGGAGAGTTTGGAATCTGATGGTTTGATGGCTCCTGTGGACAGGTGTCTTTTATACAGGTAACACAATGAGATTAGCAGCACTCCCTTTAAGAGACTGCTTCTAATCTCAGCTTGTTACCTGTATGAGAGACACCTGGGAGCCAGAAATCCTGCTGAATGATAGGAGATCAAATCCTTCTTTCCCTCATGAACATGCAGATCCGTCATCATTTGTTAGACGCATTTCTGCTGAATTTGTTGTTGTATTCTGTCTCTCAGTGTTACACCGAACATTCCATTGTTAGACTGATCATTTCTGTGTGAGGGGCGAACATTCCATTGTTAGACCGATCATTTCTGTGTGAGGGGCGAACATTCCATTGTTAGACTGATCATTTCTGTGTGAGGGGCGAACATTCCATTGTTAGACCGATCATTTCTGTGTGAGGGGCGAACATTCCATTGTTAGACCGATCGTTTCTGTGTGAGGGGCAAACATTCCATTGTTAGACCGATCGTTTCTGTGTGAGGGGCGAACATTCCATTGTTAGACCGATCGTTTCTGTGTGAGGGGCGAACATTCCATTGTTAGACCGATCGTTTCTGTGTGAGGGGCAAACATTCCATTGTTAGACCGATCGTTTCTGTGTGAGGGGCGAACATTCCATTGTTAGACCGATCGTTTCTGTGTGAGGGGCGAACATTCCATTGTTAGACCAATCGTTTCTGTGCGAGGGGCGAACATTCCATTGTTAGACCGATCGTTTCTGTGCGAGGGGCGAACATTCCATTGTTAGACCGATCGTTTCTGTGCGAGGGGCGAACATTCCATTGTTAGACCGATCGTTTCTGTGCGAGGGGCGAACATTCCATTGTTAGACCGATCGTTTCTGTGTGAGGGGCGAACATTCACCATCAGGGGGGGGGCAAATACACATTTCCTTCACTGTCCATAGTTCCATAGTTAGTCTGGCTGAAAAAAGACAAAAGTCCATCCAGTTCAACCATAAAAAAAAAAAGTTCTAATCCTCCACCCACAGGGGATCCAGAGGAAGGCAGAAACCCAGCAAAGCACAATCTGATCTCCTCCTGCAGGGGAAACATTCCTTCCTGACCCCCCGAGAGGCAATCGGATATTCCGGGGATCACCTTTCCCTATAAATGTTATATTCAGTCCTGACTCGTCCCAACTCTCCCAGATACTCGTCTCCTCCCCGGCAGTCCCGTGTGACCAGCTCCCGCACCCGGCATCCTCTCCCTTCTTCCAAATGTCGTGGTGATTGGTCATCACTGGATGCGCATGCACAGGAGCTGGTCACATGGGCTCACCGGTGCGGTGCTGGAAATGTGTACATTGTAGAGCGGACTACCAGCAGGTAGGTTCATTTCATTGCAGTAAGTAGCCAGTCTGCAAGATTTTTTACATTGACTTTAGTTGTGCTGTAGGGCTCAGTTGAGATGCGCGCCGAGACCCGTCCTCTGTGCCAGGCCATCATTTGCTGCACGCTGAGACCCGTCCTCTGTGCCAGGCCATCATTTGATGCACACTGAGACCCGTCCTCTGTGCCAGACATCATTTGCTGCACGCTGAGACCCGTCCTCTGTGCCAGGCCATCATTTGCCGCACGCTGAGACCCGTCCTCTGTGCCAGGCCATCATTTGCTGCACGCTGAGACCCGTCCTCTGTGCCAGACATCATTTGCTGCACGCTGAGACCCGTCCTCTGTGCCAGGCCATCATTTGCTGCACGCTGAGACCCGTCCTCTGTGCCAGACATTTGATGCACACTGAGACCCGTCCTCTGTGCCAGGCCATCATTTGCTGCACACTGAGACCCATCCTCTGTGCCAGGCCATCATTTGCTGCACGCTGAGACCCGTCCTCTGTGCCAGACATCATTTGCTGCACACTGAGACCCGTCCTCTGTGCCAAACATCATTTGCTGCACGCTGAGACCCGTCCTCTGTGCCAGGCCATCATTTGATGCACACTGAGACCCGTCCTCTGTGCCAGGCCATCATTTGATGCACACTGAGACCCGTCCTCTGTGCCAGGCCATCATTTGCTGCACGCTGAGACCCGTCCTCTGTGCCAGACCATCATTTGATGCACGCTGAGACCCGTCCTCTGTGCCAGACATCATTTGCTGCACACTGAGACCCGTCCTCTGTGCCAAACATCATTTGATGCACACTGAGACCCGTCCTCTGTGCCAGGCCATCATTTGCTGCACGCTGAGACCCGTCCTCTGTGCCAGGCCATCATTTGCTGCACGCTGAGACCCGTCCTCTGTGCCAAACATCATTTGCTGCACGCTGAGACCCGTCCTCTGTGCCAGGCCATCATTTGCTGCACACTGAGACCCGTCCTCTGTGCCAGACATCATTTGCTGCACGCTGAGACCCGTCCTCTGTGCCAAACATCATTTGCTGCACGCTGAGACCCGTCCTCTGTGCCAGGCCATCATTTGCTGCACACTGAGACCCGTCCTCTGTGCCAGGCCATCATTTGATGCACACTGAGACCCGTCCTCTGTGCCAGACATCATTTGATGAACACTGAGACCCGTCCTCTGTGCCAGGCCATCATTTGATGCACACTGAGACCCGTCCTCTGTGCCAGGCCATCATTTGCTGCGTCTGCATCCACCTGACATGCATCCGAATGCACAGCGCCTCTGTGACCCCACTCCTGCGATATGCGACTGTCCGTGCTGCTTCGAGGTGGACACGGCATGGAGGACGGGCATCGGCACATGTCTACAGGAGACTTCAAAAAGTGAAACAATAACAGACTTACTGGCAGGATCAACAGATAAAACTGTTCTGGGGAGATCTGCAATCAAACGCTGTTGCTGCTGGCAGATGCTTCAGGAGAAAAGGGGAGAGGAGATGAGGAGAGGAATGAGGAGGGGAGAAGAGCAGGGAAGAGAGAAGAGGGGAGGAGAAGAGCAGAGTGGGGATGAGAGGGAAATGGAGGGAGAAGAGTAACAGGGGAGCAGAGAAGTGAGGAGAGGAGCAGAGCTGGGAGAAGAACAGGGAGGGGCAGAGAGGAGTGGGGTGGGGAGGAATGGGGAGAGGTGTAGAGGAACGGGAAGGAGAGGACTGTAGAGAAGCAGGGAGGGGTGGAACTGAGAGGGGTGGGAAGGAAAGGAACATGGAGGGGTTGAGAAGAGAGGAGTGGGAAGTGGAGAAAGTAGAGGTTGAGAAGAGTGGGAAGGGGAGGACTGGAGAGGAGTGGGAAGGAGAGGAAGTCGAGGTGTCATGTACCTGGTGATGGAGGCCAATGGAGAGAGGGCTTCCCTTGCGCCTACGTTCCGGACTCCCCTGAGAGTGGGACAGCGGGAGTCAGGCCCAAAGTTGCACAGGTCGCCTGTAGGAGTGCTGGTTGGTGGTCCACTCAGAAGCACAGCTGGTGCTCGGAGATAGGTCTGCAGACAGGAGGCGCCTGTGCGTGGTATGCAAGCCCTTCCGGGATGAGATGTTTACTGGGTAGTCGGTTCAAGCCAAGGTCAGGTACGGGGTGGGAATCGGAGCAGACGTGGTCAGACGGGATAGCCGAGGTCATACATGGAGGAGAGAGAGAGTATCTGTAACCCCGGCCGAGGTCAGATCAGGGGTAAGGCAGAGTAGACAGGAGCAAGCCAAGTCGGTAACAGGAGATAACAGAGCACCGGGAGCTAGAGATCATCCAGCAACTTGAGGAAGTGATGAGCCTCCTTATAAAGGCCGTCTGACACCAGACTGAGGCTGATGTGTACTTCTGCGGCCATGCAGAGTACTGGCAGAAATGCCAGATCTTCCAGAACTTCTGCCGACGACAGGACCCTGACAAGAGGTGGAGAGGAGTGGGAAGGGGAGGATTGGAGAGAAGCTTGGTGGGGTGGAGAGGAGTGGGAAGGAGGGGTGGAGAGGAGCAGGAAGGGGAGGAATAGAGAGGGGTGGGGAGGAGTGGAGCAAAGTGGGGAGGCTCCCATGGAGTGTTTGAGGCACATGTGACAAGTCACTCTTCTCTGTCGCTCTGTTCTAGGAGCCTTGATGAAAGAGCCGGATTTCCATTGTGGGTGGCCCTCTTAGATTGGTTTAGTTGAGGTTTTTGTTTTTCCCTTTACTCACCCCCCCCCCCCCCCCCCCTCCTCTCGGGGATCCTGTGGCTCCCTCTGCCAGCCACGAATTTCCCTGACTTCTGGGAGTCTGGAAGCTACTGGCAGGACAAGTTGGGTTTCAAATCTGCCCCACAAGGGTTGTCACACGGACATATTGTATACAAGCCATGAATCGGCAATGTGCTGCCACTTTATTAGGATAGCCGTGGACACCGAACGAGAGGCGGCTTTAAGTATCTCCATGTCTATGATCTCCGAATGACTGTCGTATAAATATCAGATCTTCCG
>NW_028317824.1:37500-60867 GCF_062004578.1 Staurois parvus
AAGAATGGAGAGGCCCAAGGACCCCGAGTATGGAGGAAGAATGGAGAGGCCCAAGGACCCCGAGTATGGAGGAAGAATGGAGAGGCCCAAGGACCCGAGTATGAGGAAGAATGGAGAGGCCCGAGGACCCCGAGTATGGAGGAAGAATGGAGAGGCACACACTGCAAGATGCTTGAAGTCCAGTGTGAAGTTTCCACAGTCTGTGTTGATTTGGGGAGCCATGTCATCTGCTGGTGTTGGTCCACTGTGCTTCATTAAGTCCAGGGTCACCGCAGTCGTCTACCAGGAGATTTTGGAGCACTTCATGCTTCCTTCCGCAGACCAGCTTTATGGGGATGCTGACTTCATTTTCCAGCAGGACTTGGCTCCGCCCACACTGCCAAAAGCACCAAAACCTGGTTCAATGACCGTGGGATTACTGTGCTTGATTGGCCAGCAAACTCGCCTGACCTGAACCCCATAGAGAATCTATGGGGCATTGCCAAGAGAAAGATGAGAGACATGAGAGCGAACAATGCAGAAGAGCTGAAGGCCGCTATTGAAGCATCCTGGTCTTCCATAACACCTCAGCAGTGCCACAGGCTGATAGCTTCCATGCCACGCCGCATTGAGGCAGTAATTGCAAAAGGGGCCCCAACCAAGTACTGAGTACATATGCAGCTTCTACTTTTCAGAGGTGCGATATTGTTCTATGTACAATCCGTGTTTTATTGATTGCATGGAATATTCTCATTTTCTGAGATTGTGGATTTGGGGTTTTCATGAGCTGTAAGCCATAATCATCCCAATGATGACAAATCACGGCTGGAACTATCTTGCTTTGCATGGAATGAGTCTCATATATTAGTTTCACCTTTTAAGTTGCTGCACTGAAATATATGAACTTTTGCACCACATTCTCATTTTTCGAGTTTCACCTGTACATACCGATGCCGTTATCGCAAGATTCGGCAGTTTTGCCCCCTTTGCATCTATAACATCCTCCACTCTTCTGGGAAGAGTCTTCACAAGATTTTGGAGGGTGTCTGTGGCAATTTGTGCCCAATTGTTAGGTCAGGTACTAAGACTGTACGAGAACAACTGGATCCCGATTGGCATTCATCCTAAAGGTGTTCAGTAGGTTGAGATCGGGGCTCTGTACAGGACACTGGAGTTCCTCCTCACCAACCTGTCATCCATGTCTTTATGGCACTGGCCCACTTTGCATCAATACCATCCTGCACTCTTCTGGGAAGACTTTTCACAAGATCTTGGATGGTATCTGGGAATTGGTGCCCATTTGTGAGATCAGGTACTGGTGTTGGATGAGATGACCTGGCTTGCATCATTTTAATTCATCCCAAAGGTGTTGAAGGTCAGGACACTTGAGTTCCTCCACACCAAACTGGTCAAACCGTGTCTTTCTGGAGCTGGTTTAGTAAAACTAACATAACAACAAATCCTTTTAAAGTAATTGATGCGTCATTATGTAATCCACAATCGCCCATGAAGTAACAATGCTTATGCTAGATGTCCAAAAGTCCATGGACACTTGGCCATCACACTTGTATGAGCCGGTTGGTCATCCCATGCCAAAACCATGGCCATCAATGTGGAGTTGCTCCTCTTGTGGCTTTGACAGCCTCCACTCTTCGGGGAAGGCTTTCCACAAGATTTGGGTGGTTTTCTGTGGGAATTGGCTCCATTTATGAGGTCAGGTACTGATGTTGGATATTCCAGGGAATATCCAATTGCCTTTCGGGGGATCAGAGAGAAATTTTTTCCCCCTGCAGGAGCAAATTGGATCGTGCTTTGCTGGTTTTTGGGGGGTTTTTGCCTTCCTCTGGATCAACTGTGGGTGGAGGATTATAACTTTTTTTTTTAATGGTTTAACTGGATGGACTTTTGTCTTTTTTTTTCAGCCAGACTAACTATGTAACTATGTAAGATCTGACTCATCATCAGTGTTCCAGTTCATCCCAAAGGTGTTCAGTAGGGTTGAGGTCAGTGCTCTGTACAGGACACTGGAGTTCCTCCACACCAAACTGGTCATCCATGTCTTTATGGAGTTGGCTCCACTCTTCTGGAAATGCTTATCATAATTTGTGGCCATTATAGAGGTCAGGTACTGATGTTAGATGAGAAGACCTAGTTGTGTGCCATATGTTGGGCACCAAGAAAGACCTAGCACACCGTTAGTGGACCAGTTCATCCTAAAGGTGCTCAGTAGGGTTGAGGTCAGGGCCCTGTTCAGGACACTGGAGTTCCTCCACGTCTTTATGGAGCCGGCTTTGTACACGGGGGACAGTCATGGAGGAACAGAAAAGGGTCTTCACCAAACTGGTCATCCATGTCTTTATGGAGCTGGCTTTGTACACGGGGGGGTTGGGGGGGACAGTCATGGGGGAACAGAAAAGGGTCTGCACCAAACTGGTCACCCATGTCTTTATGGAGCCGGCTTTGTACACGGGGGGGGGGGGGGGGGGAGTCATGGGGGAACAGAAAAGGGTCTTCACCAAACTGGTCATCCATGTCTTTATGGAGCTGGCTTTGTACACGGGGGGGGGGGAGGGGGTTGGGGGGGACAGTCATGGGAGAACAGAAAAGGGTCTTCACCAAACTGGTCATCCATGTCTTTATAGAGCTGGCTTTGTACACGGGGGGGGGGGGAGGGGGTTGGGGGGGACAGTCATGGGAGAACAGAAAAGGGTCTTCACCAAACTGGCCATCCATGTTTTTATGGAGCTGGCTTTGTACACAGAGGACAGTCATGGGGGAACAGAAAAGGGTCTTCACCAAACTGTGACCACAAGGCTGGAGGAGCACAATTGTCTCCAATGTCTTTGTATGATGGAGGATTACCAGGATCTGTCACTTTGGACACCTGAACTCCATCATTGGGAGGGGGGTTCACATTGGCCATATAGTGTATATGCAAAACGTACGAACACAACATAGTACTTTTATTAATAATTATCCTAAATAAATCTGCATAAAAGAATGTTTTCAAGTTTTTCCCAAGGGGAGGCAACCTCCTAATGGCCATGGTTTTGAAATGTGATGTCCAGCAAGCCAATATTCTGTAGGTGTGGAGGTCAGATGCCGGTACGGTGTGTGGGGACTGTAACCTCTGAACGTTTATGTACGGCACAAGTGCAAGTTGGCTGTAGTGGCCACATACTACACGTGTCCATTGTGTGTTGCTTTCCTTTTCTGAGGGCATGCTAACTATGTACTCCCAACACACTGACTGCACTGTCCCCATTTATGATCAGGAACTGGTGGGAGGGGCTCCTGATCATGTGACTGCTGTGAAGCAGTCACATGATCAGGAGTGCCACCTCCCTTTGTTCAGAACCCTTAAGGGGCTGTCAGGGGACAAGGGGCTGTCAGGGGACAAGGGGCTGTCAGGGGACAAGGGGCTGTCAGGGGACACGGGGCTGTCAGGGGACACGGGGCTGTCAGGTGACACGGGGCTGGCAGGGGACATGGAGCTGGCAGGGGACACGGGGCTGTCAGGGGACACGGGGCTGTCAGGGGACACGGAACTGTCAGGGGACACGGGGCTGTCAGGTGACACGGAGCTGTCAGGGGACATGGGGCTGTCAGGGGTTGATCCTTGCTTTGAAGAGCAGGCCATACTATTGGTGAACTCAGCATTCCTCCCGCCTAACATTTCTGTTTTCATTTTCAGGCTCAAAAAGATGTGAAGAAGGAGCGACCTCTCGTACGACGCAAGTCAGAATTGCCTCAGGACATCTACACCATGAAAGCCTTGGAATCTCATTGCCGAGCCGACGATTTAATAACCCACGACGGGCATTAGACTTGGACAATTCAGTCATACTTGGTGGATTCTTTCCTCCCTCCCTCCCCCCCCCCTCTCCAGAAGCAGTTACAGAGTAGAAAGAGGAAAAATTAAAATTTTTTTCTTTTTTCGGGTGCCATACCGATGTCTCTAATCGCAGTCCAAGCTTTTCCTTCCCAGTTCTGTCGGCAATAACTCCCAGCGTGCAGCCTAAGGTCAGACGTTCAAACAATGGTGGCCAAACGTCTTCTGTGTGCAGATCGATGGGTGACGTCACACCAGGGACTCCGGGGTGACGAGACGTCTTCTGTGTGCAGATCGATGGGTGACGTCACACCAGGGACTCCGGGGTCACAAAACGTCTTCTGTGTGCAGATCGATGGGTGACGTCATACCAGGGACTCCGGGGTGACGTCATACCAGGGACTCCGGGGTGACAACACGTCTACTGTGTGCAGATCAATGGGTGACGTCATACCAGGGACTCCGGGGTGACGAGACGTCTTGTGTATGCAGATCGATGGGTGACGTCACACCAGGGACTCCGGGGTGACGAGACGTCTTCTGTGTGCAGATCGATGGGTGACGTCACACCAGGGACTCCGGGGTGACGAGACGTCTTCTGTGTGCAGATCGATGGGTGATGTCACACCAGGGACTCCGGGGTCACAAAACGTCTTCTGTGTGCAGATCGATGGGTGACGTCACACCAGGGACTCCGGGGTGACCAAACGTCTTCTGTGTGCAGATCGATGGGTGACGTCACACCAGGGACTCCGGGGTGACCAAACGTCTTCTGTGTGCAGATCGATGGGTGACGTCACACCAGGGACTCCGGGGTCACAAAACATCTGTGTGCAGATCGATGGGTGACGTCTCACCAGGGACTCCGGGGTGACGTCACACCAGGGACTCCGGGGTGACCAAACGTCTTATGTGTGCAGATCGATGGGTGATGTCACACCAGGGACTCCGGGGTCACAAAACGTCTTCTGTGTGCAGATCGATGGGTGACGTCACACCAGGGACTCCGGGGTGACCAAACGTCTTCTGTGTGCAGATCGATGGGTGACGTCACACCAGGGACTCCGGGGTGACCAAACGTCTTCTGTGTGCAGATCGATGGGTGACGTCACACCAGGGACTCCGGGGTCACAAAACATCTGTGTGCAGATCGATGGGTGACGTCTCACCAGGGACTCCGGGGTGACGTCACACCAGGGACTCCGGGGTGACCAAACGTCTTATGTGTGCAGATCGATGGGTGACGTCACACCAGGGACTCCGGGGTCACAAAACATCTGTGTGCAGATCGATGGGTGACGTCTCACCAGGGACTCCGGGGTGACAACACGTCTTCTGTGTGCAGATCGATGGGTGACGTCACACCAGGGACTCCGGGGTGACCAAACGTCTTCTGTGTGCAGATCGATGGGTGACGTCACACCAGGGACTCCGGGGTCACAAAACGTCTTCTGTGTGCAGATCGATGGGTGACGTCACACCAGGGACTCCGGGGTGACCAAACGTCTTCTGTGTGCAGATCGATGGGTGACGTCACACCAGGGACTCCGGGGTGACAACACGTCTTCTGTGTGCAGACTGATGGGTGACGTCACACCAGGGACTCCGGGGTCACAAAACGTCTTCTGTGTGCAGATCGATGGGTGACGTCACACCAGGGACTCCGGGGTGACGAGACGTCTTCTGTGTGCAGATCAATGGGTGACGTCACACCAGGGACTCCGGGGTCACAAAACGTCTTCTGTGTGCAGATCGATGGGTGACGTCACACCAGGGACTCCGGGGTGACCAAACGTCTTCTGTGTGCAGATCGATGGGTGACGTCACACCAGGGACTCCGGGGTGACAACACGTCTTCTGTGTGCAGACTGATGGGTGACGTCACACCAGGGACTCCGGGGTCACAAAACGTCTTCTGTGTGCAGATCGATGGGTGACGTCACACCAGGGACTCCGGGGTGACAACACGTCTTCTGTGTGCAGACCGATGGGTGACGTCACACCAGGGACTCCGGGGTCACAAAACGTCTTCTGTGTGCAGATCGATGGGTGACGTCACACCAGGGACTCCGGGGTGACGAGACGTCTTCTGTGTGCAGATCAATGGGTGACGTCACACCAGGGACTCCGGGGTCACAAAACGTCTTCTGTGTGCAGATCGATGGGTGACGTCACACCAGGGACTCCGGGGTGACCAAACGTCTTCTGTGTGCAGATCGATGGGTGACGTCACACCAGGGACTCCGGGGTGACAACACGTCTTCTGTGTGCAGATCGATGGGTGACGTCACACCAGGGACTCCGGGGTGACAACACGTCTTCTGTGTGCAGATCGATGGGTGACGTCTCACCAGGGACTCCGGGGTGACGTCACACCAGGGACTCCGGGGTGACGTCACACCAGGGACTCCGGGGTGACGTCACACCAGGGACTCCGGAGGTCACAAAACGTCTTCTGTGTGCAGACCGATGGGTGACGTCACACCAGGGACTCCGGGGTGACCAAACGTCTTCTGTGTGCAGACCGATGGGTGACGTCACACCAGGGACTCCGGGGTCACAAAACATCTGTGTGCAGATCAATGGGTGACATCTCACCAGGGACTCCGGGGTGACGTCACACCAGGGACTCCAGGGTGACAACACGTCTTCTGTGTGCAGATCGATGGGTGACGTCTCACCAGGGACTCCGGGGTCACAAAACATCTGTGTGCAGATCGATGGGTGACATCTCACCAGGGACTCCGGGGTGACGTCACACCAGGGACTCCGGTGGCATCCATCCGCAGAGATCATTCACACAAGAGCCGTGGACCCCGGGGCTTCAGGAAGATGGTCGCTCGGCCAACTTACTAACCGTTTCTTCTGATCGATCTTTTATATTGGTGAATTGGGGGAACAATTCTGGGCTTTGCCTGCATGTGCCGCGTAGAGTTTGCTGGTTTCCTCCAACAATCCTCCATTCACTTCTCATGTTGTTATTCCTCAGGTTTTGTTGGGCGCAGGAGAAGTTCGTGTTCTGTAACCTGATTTGTGTATTGAAAAGCCATATTCTTGTCAGTCTTCATCACATCATCGAGTATTACAGAACCATTTGTGAACGTGCACTAAAGGACCATTGCTACCGTCTGGTGACACGAGCAACGCTCTTCTCCCGTCTGGTGACACGAGCAACGCTCTTCTCCCGTCTGGTGACACGAGCGCCGCTCTCCTGCCATCCGGTGACACGAGCGCCGTTCTCCTGCCATCCGGTGACACGAGCGCCGTTCTCCTGCCATCCTGTGACACGAGCGCCGTTCTCCTGCCATCCTGTGACACGAGCGCCGTTCTCCTGCCATCCGGTGACACGAGCGCCGTTCTCCTGCCATCCGGTGACACGAGCGCCGTTCTCCTGCCATCCGGTGACACGAGCGCCGCTCTCCTGCCATCCGGTGACACGAGCGCCGCTCTCCTGCCATCCGGTGACACGAGCGCCGCTCTCCTGCCATCCGGTGACACGAGCGCCGCTCTCCTGCCATCCGGTGACACGAGCGCCGCTCTCCTGCCATCCGGTGACACGAGCAACATGTATTAAAAAAAAAAAAAAAGAAAATCGAGGGAATAGAACAGAAAAAAAAAAAAATTGAAAAATAAAAAAATTGAAAAAAAAAAACGTTCTGCTAGTAAAATCCTGTTTGGCTGCTGATCCTGTTCCCGGGCCCAGGGGGCGCTCCTCTCCTGAAGACGCCGATGCTTTGTTGGGGGGGCTTTTGTTTCTCATTGGCCGGTAGTGACCAGTCTATATACTGTACAAGCCGCGGGCTGTATATAAATGTCGATGTTTTTGGAGGAAAGCCGATTGTGACTTTTCTATAAAGGAGTTTGCAGGAATATTCCTCAGAAATGGAGACGGTGACAGCGGCCGCGCGGCGCGGGGCGTTCCCTACTCTCTAAAGTTCGATTTTAGAAGTGTGCTCTCCGAGTCGACCTCGGCGGGGATCTGTACGTTCGTCTCGTGCTGTTTGATTCCAGATGCTGCCAGGATTTCACCTTCGGATTACATCGCATGTCTGGTCCGGCTTCAAGCAGACCGATTTTTATTCTCAGGGCGGCCAGTATTCACGTTTTTTGCATTTTTTTTCTCCTGCAGAAGCTGTTTGGAGAGTTATGTTGAAGCCGATCGGATTAGTATTAGTCGGCGTGTCAACAAAGTTTTAATTATCACAAAAATAATTGTTTCTTTGTGGTAATGTGTTACAGTTCCTGTAAAAGGCTTTTTTTTTCTTTTTCTTTTTTTCTTTTTCTTTTTTTTTTTTTTTGAAGCAAACGCAGATTTTTTTTTTGTTGGCTTTTATTCTTCAAGATGGACTCCTTCAGCAGAGAAAGTGCAACTTTGTTCTCCATGGAAAAAAAAAATGCTCCTCAAAAATTAGAGCAACAACGCTTCAGACGAGGAGCGGCGGGACGCTTGTATGTTGCGTATTTGGTGTACCATTGTTTGAACCTCCATCTTTTGCTGTTAATTTATTTTTTATTTTATTTTTTTGTATATGGGCAAAACATCGCTTAAAAAAATGAAAAAAAAAAAAGAGAACACTTCAACCCCCTTTCTCATTTTACCCGAATCACAGCCTGTGTATCGACGTTTGGTTGACTGTATAAACTCATCTATTTTTCTTTTTTTTGTTTTTCTTGGTCTTTATTGCGGGCAAACATTCAGCAAATAATTGAAAAAAACACAACGGGGCTTTTTTTTTTTCTCCTGCCCCGGCTTTATGTCACAATAATATCATATTTCATACGCCAAGCTGAATCCTCACTTTTCTTTTTTTTTACCTGTTACTCAATAAAACGTTCTATGGGGTATTATCTACACAAATTATACGTCGGCAGACTGAAAGAAAATGGTAAAAAAAACATTTTTTTTTTTACTAAATAAAACATTCTATGGTGTAGATAATACCCAACTTGTACATCAGCAGACTGAAAGAAAATGGTAAAATTTTTATTTTTTTTTACTATTCCTCAATAAAACGTTCTGTGATGTAGATATTACCCAACTTATACGTTAGCAGACTGAAAGAAAATGGTAAAAAAAAAATAATTTTTTATTATTTTTTTTTTTACTACTCAATAAAACGTTCTAGGGTGTAGATAATACCCAACTTGTATGTCAGCAGACTGAAAGAAAATGGTAAAATTTTTTTTTTTTTTTACTATTCCTCAATAAAATGTTCTGTGGTGTGGATATTACCCAACATATACGTTAGCAGACTGAAAGAAAATGGTAAAAAAAAAAAATTTTGTTTTATTTTTTTTTTTTTTACTACTCAAAACGTTCTAGGGTGTAGATAATACCCAACTTGTATGTCAGCAGACTGAAAGAAAATGGTAAAATTTTTTTTTTTTTTACTATTCCTCAATAAAATGTTCTGTGGTGTGGATATTACCCAACATATACGTTAGCAGACTGAAAGAAAATGGTAAAAAAAAAAATTTTGTTTTATTTTTTTTTTTTTTACTACTCAAAACGTTCTAGGGTGTAGATAATACCCAACTTGTATGTCAGCAGACTGAAAGAAAATGGTAAAATTTTTATTTTTTTTTACTATTCCTCAATAAAACGTTCTGTGATGTGGATATTACCCAACTTATACGTTAGCAGACTGAAAGAAAATGGTAAAAAATTTTTTTTTTTTTTTTTTGTTTACTACTCAATAAAACGTTCTATGGTAGATAATACCCAACTTGTAAACTTGTATGTCAGCAGACTGAAAGAAAATGGTAAAAATTATTATTTTTTTTTTTTTACTACTCAAAACGTTCTATGGTGTAGATAATACCCAACTTGTATGTCAGCAGACTGAAAGAAAATGGTAAAATTTTTATTTTTTTTTACTATTCCTCAATAAAACGTTCTGTGATGTGGATATTACCCAACTTATACGTTAGCAGACTGAAAGAAAATGGTAAAAAATTTTTTTTTTTTTTTTTTGTTTACTACTCAATAAAACGTTCTATGGTAGATAATACCCAACTTGTAAACTTGTATGTCAGCAGACTGAAAGAAAATGGTAAAAATTATAATTATTTTTTTTTTTTTTACTAAATAAAACGTTCTATGGTGTAGATAATACCCAACTTGTATGTCAGCAGACTGAAAGAAAATGGTAAATTTTTTTTTTTTTTTTGGGTGATTGTTTTTCTCGATAAAGTTGATGGCACCTTTTCCCGCAGTTTGTCCATCAGGAATGGCCGCAGTACTATGACGAGGGTCTTTTTAGCGTGGCTGTAGTATGGCTTCATTTTAATATTGTACATACCTTGTACTTTGTTTTATGGTAATAAGTAATAAATCTTTAGACTTCATATTTTGTACAAAATCTTCCCGTGTACAAATCGCAGTTTTGCGCAGAACGAATAGGCTTATTTTCTTTATAAACACGCCGTGCGGTTTAAAGCAAAAAACAAAAAAAACACAAAAAAAAAAGAAAGAAAAAAAAAAAAAAAACCCCCGAGTCACCTGTGCTGTACGCCCCACACCTCAGATATCGCTGAGCAACGACTGGATTGTCCCGGCCGCCTCCTACCGCGCAAAAGATTTCCACTCTCTTCTCGGACTTTTTTTTTTTTTTTTTCCTTGTTCAGACTTTCTGTATAATGACAGTTGAAGCACTTAATATTTAATGTGCTGTTGGATCGTTCTCAGAACTATTGGTGTATTATTTGGACTCAATAAAGGACATGACTTTCAAAATGGCGGCTGAGTTCCTGACAACTTGTAAAGTGAGGAGGAGGGTTGTCATACGTGTTTATATTGTGGGGGGGAGGGGCGTTATGTATAAATGCCTCGGTGCTCCACCAACTACTGCAGCAAGAGGTATGATGGGCGCTCGATGGGCGGACAAGGATGATGGGATAACCAGCCTTTTTGCACCAATGTTTTGGCCAACCACAGGCCACCTGGCTGGCTCGCCAAAGCTTTGGCGCAGTAAAGCGTATCATACCATTGGGCAGCACAGTGGCTGAGTGGTTAGCACTTCCACCTGGCAGTACTCGGGTCGTTGCCGCGGCACCACCTGCCTGGAGTTTGCATGTTCTCCCTGTGCGGGTTTCCTCCCACACTCCAAAGACCATGCTAGTAGGTGAATTGGATCCTGTCTACATTGGCCCTAGTATGTCCCAACCACAGCACCACCTTGTAACGGAACCGACCCCACTTGGGTACTTCCGTTAGAATACCAATCTGTCCGATCACCGACCACTGACACCACCGCTGACCATACAAGACTAGACGACACCAATCTGTCCGAACACCGACCACTGACACCACAGAGACCATACAAGACTAGACGACACCAATCTGTCTGAACACCGACCACTGACACCACCGCTGACCATACAGGACTAGACGACACCAATCTGTCTGAACACCGACCACTGACACCACCGCTGACCATACAGGACTAGATGACACCAATCTGTCCGAACACCGACCACTGACACCACCACTGACCATACAGGACTAAACGACACCAATCTGTCCGAACACCGACCACTGACACCGCTGACCATACAAGACCAGACACCAATCTGTCCGAACACCGACCACTGACACCACAGAGACCATACAAGACTAGACGACACCAATCTGTCCGAACACCGACCACTGACACCACAGAGACCATACAAGACTAGACGACACCAATCTGTCCGAACACCGACCACTGACACCACCGCTGACCATACAAGACTAGATGACACCAATCTGTCCGAACACCGACCACAGACACCACCGCTGACCATACAAGACTAGACGCCACCAATCTGTCCGAACACCGACCACTGACACCACCGCTGACCATACAAGACTAGACGACACCAGTCTGTCCGAACACCAACCACTGACACCACCGCCGACCATACAAGACTAGATGACACCAATCTGTCCGAACACCGACCACTGACACCACAGAGACCATACAAGACTAGACGACACCAGTCTGTCCGAACACCGACCACTGACACCACCGCTGACCATACAGGACTAGACGACACCAATCTGTCCGAACACCGACCACTGACACCACAGAGACCATACAAGACTAGACGACACCAATCTGTCCGAACACCGACCACTGACACCACCGCTGACCATACAGGACTAGACGACACCAATCTGTCCGAACACCGACCACTGACACCACAGAGACCATACAGGACTAGACGACACCAGACTTGAAGTAAACCAGAAAGTAGACTTGTTTATTTGAACACAGATACAAGATATATACACTCAGGGCAACCCCCCTCCCTGCATAATGACACAGGGCGGGGCAATCTCCCCTCTCTGCATAATGACAGGGCGGGCCAACCCACCCTCCCTGCATAATGACATAGGGCGGGGCAATCTCCCCCTCCCTGCATAATGACATAGGGCGGGGCAACCCCCCTCCCTGCATAATGACATAGGGCGGGGCAATCCCCCCTCCCTGCATAATGACACAGGGCAGGGCAATCCCCCCTCTCTGCATAATGACACAGGGCAGGGCAATCCCCCCTCTCTGCATAATGACACAGGGCGGGCAATCTCCCCTCTCTGCATAATGACACAGGGCGGGGCAATCTACATTTAGTAACAAGAGACACACCAGCAGACAGTGCCATCAGGAGGGAGGGCTGCTGGAGACCCCCCACCCCCCACCAAGCCAATACACAAACACATACATCCCATAATAGTTTGCTCCCAAGCCAGACACACAATAGAACAATGGGATGCAACCACATGACACCAAACAATCCACAACCCCCCCCCCCCCCCCAATATTAGGACAGATCACCCTGTACCCCTAACAGGCACAGGGGGACTTACACATAGGAGGGATATGGGGAGCTGAGACGGGTCTCCCCACCCCTCCAAAGGGGGCTGTGTTCTATGGGCCCCCCACCCAAAGTGAGCTGTGGTCCATGGGCCCCCCACCCAAAGTGAGCTGTGTTCCATGGGCCCCCCACCCAAAGTGAGCTGTGGTCCATGGGCCCCCCACCCAAAGTGAGCTGTGTTCCATGGGCCCCCCACCCAAAGTCACTCCCGTCACACCTGCCTGGAGTTTTCATGTTCTCCCTGTGCCTGTGTAGGTTTCCTTTGGGTATTCCGGTTTCCTTCTGTGCCTGGCACCACTAGGGTCATCCATTAAAATCCCAACCATGGCACCACCTGCCTGGAGTTTGCATGTTCTCCCTGTGACTGCGTGGGTTTCCTCTGGGTACTCCGGTTTCCTCCCACACTCCAAAGACATGCTGGTAGGTTAAATGGCTCCTGTCTGCATTGTCCCTAGTATGTGTATGTATGAATGATTTAGGGACCTTAGATTGTACGCTCCTCGGGGGCGGGGCCTGATGGGAATGTACAATATATATGTAAAGTGCGGAGTACATTGATGGTAATATATAAGGACCGGAAATAAATGCCATCGTCTGTGAGCCGGGAGCGTCTACTATACCTGATATATGTAGATTGGGGGGAGGGGCAATGAATAGGAGAAGCTGCACAGACTCCTCCTTGTGTACAGGAATCCTCACAATGAACTTCTCTTTGATCCCCTTTTTGGTCCGATAAATATACTATTGAAAGGATTCTGGACTCTGTTGTCACCACACACCGAGAAGCAGCAGCAAGTCGGAGCCCATTTCCTGGCTGGAAGACATTCAGCATCATCAAACACTTTCCTCCCCATCCTGACTTTCCCTGGCCCCGCCCCTTTCATTCAATCATGGAGGCTCGGCATCACGTGGTCAGGCACAGGACTGGATAAATGGCCGTTCTGATCCGCCCAGCGGTTGATCTGCACATTGGTTGATCCGGGAGGCTGGGTACCATCAAGCCGATGACGTCCTCACGCTGCAGAGAGCGGTGAGTGTCGGGTTTCGGCTCTCAGCTCTGCCCCTCCAGTGCTCACTGGACTGCTGGGCTGTGTCTCATGGAGAGGCTGACAGTCCAATCATCTGTATGGATCCCAACCACGTGAACTGGATCTTTTCAGAACCCAGACCGGCCATGTGACAGAACGGACTACCCGCGACCTCGGATTCCGTGTGTTGTTCTGTGACCCGCGACCCCGGATTCCGTGTGTTGTTCTGTGACCCGCGACCCCGGATTCCGTGTGTGGTTCTGTGACCCGCGACCCCGGATTCCGTGTGTTGTTCTGTGACCCGCGACCCCGGATTCCGTGTGTGGTTCTGTGACCCGCGACCCCGGATTCCGTGTGTGGTTCTGTGACCCGCGACCCCGGATTCCGTGTGTGGTTCTGTGACCCGCGACCCCGGATTCCGTGTGTGGTTCTGTGACCCGCGACCCCGGATTCCGTGTGTTGTTCTGTGACCCGCGACCCCGGATTCCGTGTGTGGTTCTGTGACCCGCGACCCCGGATTCCGTGTGTTGTTCTGTGACCCGCGACCCCGGATTCCGTGTGTTGTTCTGTGACCCGCGACCCCGGATTCCGTGTGTGGTTCTGTGACCCGCGACCCCGGATTCCGTGTGTGGTTCTGTGACCCGCGACCCCGGATTCCGTGTGTGGTTCTGTGACCCGCGACCCCGGATTCCGTGTGTGGTTCTGTGACCCGCGACCCCGGATTCCGTGTGTGGTTCTGTGACCCGCGACCCCGGATTCCGTGTGTGGTTCTGTGACCCGCGACCCCGGATTCCGTGTGTGGTTCTGTGACCCGCGACCCCGGATTCCGTGTGTGGTTCTGTGACCCGCGACCCCGGATTCCGTGTGTGGTTCTGTGACCCGCGACCCCGGATTCCGTGTGTGGTTCTGTGACCCGCGACCCCGGATTCCGTGTGTGGTTCTGTGACCCGCGACCCCGGATTCCGTGTGTGGTTCTGTGACCCGCGACCCCGGATTCCGTGTGTGGTTCTGTGACCCGCGACCCCGGATTCCGTGTGTGGTTCTGTGACCCGCGACCCCGGATTCCGTGTGTGGTTCTGTGACCCGCGACCCTGGATTCCGTGTGTGGTTCTGTGACCCGCGAGTGCGGTCCGTGGTGGAGGGGGAGTGCGGTCCGTGGTGGAGGGGGAGTGCGGTCCGTGGTGGAGGGGGAGTGCGGTCCGAACCGGAGGGGGAGTGCGGTCCGTGTTGGAGGGGGAGTGCGGTCCGTGTTGGAGGGGGAGTGCGGTCCGTGTTGGAGGGGGAGTGCGGTCCGTGGTGGAGGGGGAGTGCGGTCCGTGTTGGAGGGGGAGTGCGGTCCGTGGTGGAGGGGGAGTGCGGTCCGTGGTGGAGGGGGAGTGCGGTCCGTGTTGGAGGGGGAGTGCGGTCCGTGTTGGAGGGGGAGTGCGGTCCGTGTTGGAGGGGGAGTGCGGTCCGTGGTGGAGGGGGAGTGCGGTCCGTGGTGGAGGGGGAGTGCGGTCCGTGTTGGAGGGGGAGTGCGGTCCGTGGTGGAAGGGACTGAGGTCTGTATTTTTTCTTTTATTATTATACAGTATTTATATAGTGGCCGGTATGCTCAGTGTCACGGATCCACGGTCGCCGCCACCAACATGCGACAATCGCACGACCGCGACTAACAGTAATACGTCACGCCCACGGTGTCAGACCTCAGACCTTCTCACCAAACTCGTGACCGAAGGGCCGGCCGATCCAAAACCGCGGTGTGACGCTCGTAACAAGGCCCCACCCAGCTGCACCCAACACAGCGATTTCCCAGCTAATGGTCTACAATCGGTGCCTGCAGCCTGAATGCGTTTGTTACCGGGTCGGGTTAATACCGCCACTAACCCTCTACTGCCACCACCGTCTTTTGTCGGAGACGGGGAAACTCCCGTTATCAAATATACACTATAATGACTGAAAAGTCGTCTGTCCAATACGGTCACCGCAGGCCGATTGGGCAGAGGATTAAACAAACACAGTAGCGTCTCTTCAGAAGGCAGGAATTCGTGAATTGCAGGTAAGCGCTTAAAAACAGTTTAACACTTTCAGAAAGAAAGATTTATTACTAAAAGAGTCAAACAGGTGCAATAAAATATTTCCAAAGAGATGTCACACAAATATGTATATAAAGATACAGCAAAGAGATAATTAGGAAGGAAGTTACAGGGTTCAGTCACTTGCCCTTCGCCTGGGTTTGTAGTAGATCCACGTTGCAGAGCTGGAAGGATCTTTGATCTCCTCTTGTTAGGATGTTAAGTTCAGGAGATGGGTGTAGCTCAGCTTGCAGCCTGTCCTTTTTAAAAATCCCTTTCAAGGGGGGGGCAGCTCTGAACACTGGCACCTTCCCTGTTTTTGGAGGGGTCAGGGAAACTCTGAATTAAAACTAACAGCTTCATACTCCATGATATGAAACATACAGTTGACCTGAGGAATGTTCAATTAACTGCTGGTCAGTTTTCTGAGGTTCCAAGTCCAGGAGAAGCTGCCTCATCTGTGTTATGATGGGTGACGAAGGTTACACTCTCGCAGACGGCCTGGCACCGGACTCAGGAGGTCTTAACCTGGGCTGACCCCCCCCCCCCCCCAACTGTCAGGAGATAAGTTTGCCTCTCAGGAAGGGAGGGGGTAGGGAATGAAGGCTGAGGAATACCTCCACCAAAAGAAAAGAAAAAGGGGAACTCCGCGTCCAACTCTGATGAGCTAGTTTGCTACACTCAGCGCTGTACATTATAGTGGGGACAGAACATGAGACAATACAGTAACAATACAATACACGAGGGGTGCGAGGGCCCTGATCCTGGGAGCTGACAATCTAGAAGGGAGGGGAGAGTGATACAGGAGGAAATGGCTGTGGGGGATGGAGTGGTGGGAGGAGATCGGCAGTTAGGTGAGGGTGGGGTAGACTTCCCTGAAGAGATGGGTTTTCAGGGTGCGCCTAAAGGAGAGGAGGGTAGGTGACAGTCTGATGAATTGGGGTAGTGAGTTCCAGAGGATGGGTGACGCCCTGGATAAGTCCTGGAGATGGGTATGGGAGGAGACCAGGGAACTGGAGGGGACTGCGTTTTGTATCGGAGGGGCGTGCAGTCCTTATTGGAGGGGAGTGCAGTCCGTACCGGAGGGGAGTACGGTCCATATTGAGGTGGGTCTAGGGAGGGGAGTGCGGTCCGTACCGGAGGGGAGTGCGGTCCGTACCAGAGGGGAGTGCGGTCCGTACCGGAGGGGAGTACGGTCCATATTGAGGTGGGTCTAGGGAGGGGAGTGCGGTCCGTACCGGAGGGGAGTGCGGTCCGTACCGGAGGGGAGTACGGTCCATATTGAGGTGGGTCTAGGGAGGGGAGTGCGGTCCGTACCGGAGGGGAGTGCGGTCCGTACCGGAGGGGAGTGCGGTCCGTACTGGAGGGGAGTGCAGTCCGTACTGGAGGGGAGTACGGTCCATATTGAGGTGGGTCTAGGGAGGGGAGTGCGGTCGGTACCGGAGGGGAGTGCGGTCCGTACCGGAGGGGAGTGCAGTCCGTACCGGAGGGGAGTACGGTCCATATTGAGGTGGGTCTAGGGAGGGGAGTGCGGTCCGTACCGGAGGGGAGTGCAGTCCGTATCGGAGGGGCATGCAGTCCGTACCGGAGGGGAGTGCAGTCCGTACCGGAGGGGAGTACGGTCCATATTGAGGTGGGTCTAGGGAGGGGAGTGCGGTCCGTACCGGAGGGGAGTGCAGTTCGTATCGGAGGGGTGTGCAGTCCGTACCGGAGGGGAGTGCGGTCCGTACTGGAGGGGAGTGCAGTCCGTACCGGAGGGGAGTGCGGTCCGTATTGAGGTGGGTCTAGGGAGGGGAGTGCGGTCCGTACCGGAGGGGAGTGCAGTCCGTATCGGAGGGGTGTGCGGTCCGTACCGGAGGGGAGTGCGGTCCGTACCGGAGGGGTGTGCGGTCCGTACCGGAGGGGTGTGCGGTCCGTATCGGAGGGGCGTGCAGTCCGTACCGGAGGGGAGTGCGGTCCGTATTGAGGTGGGTCTAGGGAGGGGAGTGCGGTCCGTACCGGAGGGGAGTGCAGTCCGTACCGGAGGGGAGTGCAGTCCGTATCGGAGGGGCATGCAGTCCGTACCGGAGGGGAGTACGGTCCATATTGAGGTGGGTCTAGGGAGGGGAGTGCGGTCCGTATTGAGGTGGGTCTAGGGAGGGGAGTACGGTCCGTACCGGAGGGGAGTACGGTCCATATTGAGGTGGGTCTAGGGAGGGGAGTGCGGTCCATACCGGAGGGGAGTGCGGTCCGTACCGGAGGGGAGTGCGGTCCGTACCGGAGGGGAGTGCGGTCCGTTCCCGGAGAGGAGTACGGTCCGTTCCCGGAGGGGAGTGCGGTCCGTACCGGAGGGGAGTGCGGTCCGTACCGGAGGGGAGTGCGGTCCGTTCCCGGAGGGGAGTGCGGTCCGTATCGGAGGGGCGTGCAGTCCGTATCGGAGGGGCGTGCAGTCCGTACCGGAGGGGAGTACGGTCCATATTGAGGTGGGTCTAGGGAGGGGAGTGCGGTCCGTATTGAGGTGGGTCTAGGGAGGGGAGTGCGGTCCGTATTGGAGGGGAGTGCGGTCCGTATTGAGGTGGGTCTAGGGAGGGGAGTGCGGTCCGTATTGAGGTGGGTCTAGGGAGGGGAGTGAGGTCCGTATTGGAGGGGAGTGCAGTCCGTATTGAGGTGGGTCTAGGGAGGGGAGTGCGGTCCGTATTGAGGTGGGTCTAGGGAGGGGAGTGCGGTCCGTATTGAGGTGGGTCTAGGGAGGGGAGTGTGGTCCGTATTGGAGGGGAGTGTGGTCCGTATTGAGGTGGGTCTAGGGAGGGGAGTGCGGTCCGTATTGAGGTGGGTCTAGGGAGGGGAGTGCGGTCCGTATTGAGGTGGGTCTAGGGAGGGGAGTGCGGTCCGTATTGAGGTGGGTCTAGGGAGGGGAGTGCGGTCCGTATTGGAGGGGAGCGCGGTCCGTATTGAGGTGGGTCTAGGGAGGGGAGTGTGGTCCGTATTGAGGTGGGTCTAGGGAGGGGAGTGCGGTCCGTATTGAGGTGGGTCTAGGGAGGGGAGTGTGGTCCGTACCGGAGGGGAGTGCGGTCCGTATTGAGGTGGGTCTAGGGAGGGGAGTGCGGTCCGTATTGGAGGGGAGTGTGGTCCGTATTGAGGTGGGTCTAGGGAGGGGAGTGCGGTCCGTATTGAGGTGGGTCTAGGGAGGGGAGTGCGGTCCGTATTGAGGTGGGTCTAGGGAGGGGAGTGCGGTCCGTATTGAGGTGGGTCTAGGGAGGGGAGTGCGGTCCGTATTGAGGTGGGTCTAGGGAGGGGAGTGCGGTCCGTATTGAGGTGGGTCTAGGGAGGGGAGTGCGGTCCGTATTGAGGTGGGTCTAGGGAGGGGAGTGCGGTCCGTATTGGAGGGGAGTGCGGTCCGTATTGAGGTGGGTCTAGGGAGGGGAGTGCGGTCCGTATTGAGGTGGGTCTAGGGAGGGGTTAGCGGACAGGAGACGGGTGAACAGGTTCCATCAGACCAGCAGATCTCGCCACTTCCGGCCGTCTGTCCCGCTGTGCGGCTCCCCCTCCCCCAATGTTTCACCCTCGTTGTACATCCCGCCCCGGACAGTCCTGGCTGCTATTGCTGGGCTGCAAGTCCTTCCAGGTGCCGCTTGAACCTCGTCCGGCTCCCGCCCGAGGCACACCAGACAGGCCCCGCTACTGTATACACCAATTGTGGGGGCGTGGCCACGTGACGTCATGCCGTGATGACGTCATCGTGTTTTGCTGTAATCATGAGAGCTTCTTCAGGACGCGGCGTGACTCCACCCTCACCTCCATATATAGAGGAACCAATTCCATTCTCCTGATATACGGGCCGGAAGGTTTGAGAATGACGCAAAGTCGTCTGCTTCTGTATTGGTCGATCTTTTGGTCACATGTTCCTCCGCCATACTGAGGTGTAACGACATTTCATATCTCCGGGGCGATCGCTGAATTGCAATGAATGGACGGCCCAATCCGCGATGAGTGAAAACGCGCCAAAACAAACGCAGGCGGGAATGGGGCCTGCCCACTAGGTGTCTCCGCCCACTAGGTGTCTCCGCCCACTCCCTCCTCTGTATAGAGGGCCAAACACTTCACAATCTGTACAATTGCCTGTCGATTTACCAGCATTGTGGAATAGGAGGACCCAACCAATCCAATCCATGGACCTCGTACTACACGGCCAATGGGAGAGCTACAGGGGATTGTACAATCAGATTGTATAGCAAGTGGGTGGGAGGTAGTATTATAATGAGGGAGGTGTGGTCCAGAGTGGTGAACACGCCCTCTTCTGTGACGCAACAAGGAAGCGAACGCTCTGGGAGATGGCGTACAGGAAGGCCAACATTTGGCAGCCGAGAGTGACGTCATCGCGGCTCTAGCAGTATGAATGGCTGGAGCTGCGATGACGTCACTCCCAGGTGGCAGCCCTCACTGACATTCATACTGCCGGAGCCACGATGACGTCACTCCCGGGCATACACACGGCAGGCCTCACGCTGGCATTTGTGTTGCATGGAGGGCTGTCTCCTGTGTGTGCGGAGCAAAAAAAGCGCATTGATGACGTGCTGGGCGTGGAAACATGGGGGTAGAAGAAGGGGTGTGGCACCGTGCCCATGGGCGGGGCTGGGAAGTCGCGCCCATAGGGAGAGAATGGGTGTGGCACCGTGCCCGTGGGCGGGGCTGGGAAGTGACCATAGAAAAAGACGGAGAATGGGTGTGGCAACGTGCAAATAGGCGGGGCTGGGAAGCTTTGATCCTAGGACGAGTTGGAGAAGGGGTGTGGCACCGTGCCCATGGGCGGGGCTGGGAAGCGGTGACATACGCCATGACTATGCAGGGACGGAGAAGGGGTGTGGCTCCGTGGAAAGGTCCGGGTGTACCGGGATAGGGTGGACATAGACAATAGGAAGGAGTCGGGGCGTGGCACACGGGACAATAAGAGGAGCGGCTCCTCCCTTCTCCATACTGCTGTGTAATGCTGCGGCAGACGCGGTGCATGCCGGGATTTGTAGTCCACTTCCCATTCAAGGCTTGCCCGGAAAAGTCTGACAGAACTACACTCCCAGCATCCTCCGCTTCTCAGTGACTTGGCTCCTCCTCCTCTCCTGTCAATTCGGCCTTCCCCCTTCTCCTCTCCCTCCTTCCCATTTGTCCAGCCGCTATTTTCTCCTCCCCTTCACATGTCCTGCCCCTCCTCTCCTTCTTTCCGATTCGTCCTCCCGGCCTCTCCCCCCTCCCCTTCACAGGCCCGGCCCCTCCCCGTCCTGTGTGTGTGTCAGTCCGCGCCCTCTCCCTGTCAGTCTCCCGGTAATCGGCGGACAGAGCAGTCATGGCGGACCCGGGCGGAGCGGAGGACAGTGCGGGGGGAACCTGGAAGTGTCGGCGGTGCAGAACGTGGCGGACCCGTCGGTGCTGCAGAAATATATCCGGAAGTTGGTGCCGCTGCTGGAGGATGGCGGGGAAGCCCGGCCGCGCTGGAGTCGGCGCTGGACGAGAAGAGCGCCTGGAGCAGATGAGGAAGTTCCTGTCCGAGCCGCAAGTCCACACCGTGCTGGTGGAGAGGAGCGCGCTGAAGGGTGAGCTGGGGGGAGGGGGGCCGGGAAGAGCTGGGGGGGGGAGCCGGGAAGAGCCGCACACTGATTCCCGGATGTTCAGCCTCACAGGGCTGACTCGCCCTCCGGACACAGGGGGCGCTATAGGCTCCGTACCTCCCGCCTGGCGGCCACCACTAGAGGGAGATCTCCGGGAGAAAACACAGACCGGGAAGGAGCGGAACTCCGATAATAGAATGTCTTCTCTATCGTGTCTGCAGTCTCTGGTCATCTCCTGTACTATGTCCGCAGTCTCTGACCGTCTCCTGTACTATGTCTGCAGTCTCTGGTCATCTCCTGTACTGTGTCCGCAGTCTCTGGTCATCTCCTGTACTATGTCCGCAGTCTCTGGTCATCTCCTGTACTGTGTCCGCAGTCTCTGGTCATCTCCTGTACTATGTCCGCAGTCTCTGGTCATCTCCTGTACTGTGTCCCCAGTCTCTGGTCATCTCCTGTACTGTGTCCACAGTCTCTGGTCATCTCCTGTACTGTGTCCGCAGTCTCTGGTCATCTCCTGTACTATGTCTGCAGTCTCTGGTCATCTCCTGTACTGTGTCCGCAGTCTCTGGTCGTCTCCTGTACCGTGTCCGCGGTCTCTGGTCATCCCCTGTACCGTGTCCGCGGTCTCCGACCGTCTCCTGTGCCGTGTCCGCGGTCTCCGACCGTCTCCTGTGCCGTGTCCGCGGTCTCCGACCGTCTCCTGTGCCGTGTCCGCGGTCTCCGACCGTCTCCTGTGCCGTGTCCGCGGTCTCCGGCCGTCTCCTGTGCCGTGTCCGCGGTCTCCGGCCGTCTCCTGTGCCGTGTCCGCGGTCTCCGGCCGTCTCCTGTGCCGTGTCCGCGGTCTCCGGCCGTCTCCTGTGCCGTGTCCGCGGTCTCCGGCCGTCTCCTGTGCCGTGTCCGCGGTCTCCGGCCGTCTCCTGTGCCGTGTCCGCGGTCTCCGGCCGTCTCCTGTGCCGTGTCCGCGGTCTCCGGCCGTCTCCTGTGCCGTGTCCGCGGTCTCCGGCCGTCTCCTGTGCCGTGTCCGCGGTCTCCGGCCGTCTCCTGTGCCGTGTCCGCGGTCTCCGGCCGTCTCCTGTGCCGTGTCCGCGGTCTCCGGCCGTCTCCTGTGCCGTGTCCGCGGTCTCCGGCCGTCTCCTGTGCCGTGTCCGCGGTCTCCGGCCGTCTCCTGTGCCGTGTCGCGGTCTCCGGCCGTCTCCTGTGCCGTGTCCGCGGTCTCCGGCCGTCTCCTGTGCCGTGTCCGCGGTCTCCGGCCGTCTCCTGTGCCGTGTCCGCGGTCTCCGGCCGTCTCCTGTGCCGTGTCCGCGGTCTCCGGCCGTCTCCTGTGCCGTGTCCGCGGTCTCCGGCCGTCTCCTGTGCCGTGTCCGCGGTCTCCGGCCGTCTCCTGTGCCGTGTCCGCGGTCTCCGGCCGTCTCCTGTGCCGTGTCCGCGGTCTCCGGCCGTCTCCTGTGCCGTGTCCGCGGTCTCCGGCCGTCTCCTGTGCCGTGTCCGCGGTCTCCGGCCGTCTCCTGTGCCGTGTCCGCGGTCTCCGGCCGTCTCCTGTGCCGTGTCCGCGGTCTCCGGCCGCTCCTGTGCCGTGTCCGCGGTCTCCGGCCGTCTCCTGTGCCGTGTCCGCGGTCTCCGGCCGTCTCCTGCGCCGTGCCCGCGGTCTCCGGCCGTCTCCTGCGCCGTGCCCGCGGTCTCCGGCCGTCTCCTGCGCCGTGCCCGCGGTCTCCGGCCGTCTCCTGCGCCGTGCCCGCGGTCTCCGGCCGTCTCCTGCGCCGTGCCCGCGGTCTCCGGCCGTCTCCTGCGCCGTGCCCGCGGTCTCCGGCCGTCTCCTGCGCCGTGCCCGCGGTCTCCGGCCGTCTCCTGCGCCGTGCCCGCGGTCTCCGGCCGTCTCCTGGCCATCGTATGTACTCTCCAGCGCCTCAGGATATGCACAGCCAAAAGGGAAGCCAAGAGAACCAGGACAGCGACAACCAAAGGAAATGCTTCAGGGGTGCCGCCCTCCTCAGACGGGGAGATCAGCCACTAGATAGAGGAGAGAACAGGAGGCGCAC
>NW_028317825.1:87500-97500 GCF_062004578.1 Staurois parvus
CCTGAAATAAGGATACGTCTGAAGGGATTAGCCCTTAAGTTTGATGTCTCGCCATCTTGTCTCTCTGAGCCCAAGCCCCTCCATTTTAGAATCAGTATCCATCTTAGGACTTGTGTCAGAATTTTAAAAGAATTGATTTTCTTGTCTTAAACTGT
The DNA here is from genome assembly GCF_062004578.1 of Staurois parvus. Taxonomy (NCBI): domain Eukaryota; kingdom Metazoa; phylum Chordata; class Amphibia; order Anura; family Ranidae; genus Staurois; species Staurois parvus. The sequence goes on from NW_028317825.1 coordinate 87,656, forward strand.
ATTCTTGTCAGGAGTTAAAAGTTCCTCTTTTTGTCCAGGTGTAACTTCCCCTTTTTCCTTTAGCTAGCACAAGACTGAAAGCCTGTGGTGGGATATATCCTGTTGCAAGATTATTAATAAATATAGCCAGTGTTAAAAGGGGAAATAGTCTGCTTTCTATGCTGATCAAAAGTTCACGCTTGACGCACTTAATAATAATTAACATAAATGCCAAATGATTGGGCATGACTGACGTATGTAATATTCTGATTGGTTAATGCATACCTGTCAATTGATTGGTTCTTATATTTCTATGCATTGTTTTAAGTTTCATATATAAGTTTAAACACGGAAGAATAAATTCAGTTCATTCTGAGATACCACCTTGTGTCTGTCTGCAATTCCTTTGTGTCTCAGGTGAACTCCAGATCTGAGGGGTAATCACTTTATTGCAGAAGCATCAAAAACAACATGATACGTGTAATCGGGGTACATCTCACCCTGTACTGCGACGCAGCGCACCACATAGCAATACAGTTCCAAGCATACAATAAATACATTCAGAAATAAATACATTCGCTCAGCGGTATGATGCCTGACGTGATGTGCCGAGGATGAATCCCCAGACCACCACGTCATGCATAACGCCGCTTACCCCAAAAACTGTAACATTCTACTACACATTACGTTTCCTAACACTACTACTGCATGCACAAAAACGAAAGCCGGATATTACAATCAATCAATAGGCATCGGGTGTGTGTGGGGGGGGGGGGGGGGGGGGGAACACAGGCCCGAAGCTTTATTGAAAAGACAAAGACACGCAAGGGGGAGTAGGGGGAAGGGGGAAATCTTCAGACGTCCTCTTCCTCCTTAAAGTCCATCAAGGAATAGTCTCTGAGCAGACTGAGGATCAGTCTGCGGCAGTCCTCAATGGACATCCTCTCCCGCTGGTGGATGAGGCGCTTCCTGGCGCACCATAAAGCGTCCTTAAAGCAACACAGCACCCTCCAGGCGCTGTCAATGTCCTCCAGAGAGAAAGTTCCACAGAACAGTCCATTCAACACCCCAAAGTGAGTGATGGCTGTCTGTGGCACAAAGTCCTTGAGTTCAGGTTCCAGGGCCCCCAATAGGGCCTGAGCAAATGAGCACTCCCAGAAAACGTGGTAAGACGTTTCCTCATGGATGATGCAGAAGGGGCAGTGTCTGTATCTGCTCAGGTTCCTGGCATGCATAAATGTCCTGAGAGGCAACCCCCCTTGGATTGCCATCCATGCCAGGTCTTTGTGCCTGTTGGTAAGAATGTTGGAAGAAACATTCCTCCAGACCACCTTGCAGGTGTCTGAAGGCAGGCCTGGAACTGACTCCAAAATGTCGCTGGCTCGGATGAGCTTGTAGATTGTCTTTGGCTTCCACAAGTCAGGCTTGACTCCCTGCAGCCCTTGCTCCCTGATGAACTTGAAGGTGTCCAAGTAGTACCAAGGAGTGTCCCAGTTGTAGGGGATGGAACTATCCCAAGTGTCCCACCCCAGGGACCTCCAGAGAGGCAACAGGAAGAAGCGAGACATTGCGTTACCGCCAGAGTCCATAGTCCGTCTTGGCAAAGTTCTGCGGATGCAGTTGCAAGCAAAGAACACCCTCAGCTGGGTGGCGATGTCGGGCACGCCCTTACCGCCCTTGAGGGGTTCCTTGAACATGACTGCCCGCTTCACTCTGTCCATCTTGGAGCCCCAGATGAAGTGAAACACCGCCCTGGTGATGGCCTTGCAGGTGTTGACCCGAGGGGGCCAGGCCTGGGCGAGGTACTGCAACACAGGGAGAATCTCGCTGCGGAGTACCAGTGTCTTCCCTTCGATGGTGAGGTCTCTGAGGCTCCAGAGTCCAAACTTTTGGCGCATCTTGGCCAGTCTCTCCTCCCAAGACTTCAGGGCTGCGCCCTCGGCACCAAACCAAACTCCCAAAACCTTCATGAAGTCTGTCTTGATGCCAAAGGGCATGGATGCAGAAGAAGGCAGGAACCACTTTCCGAAGAGCATGATTTCCAACTTCCCGCAGTTGACCTTTGCCCCCGAAGCTTGGCCGAAGTCCTCGCAGGTCTGGACGAGCAGGTCGATGGAGCGCTGGTTGGCACAGAACACCGTCACGTCGTCCATGTAGAGCGAGCACTTCACTTCCCGTCTGTCTGGTCCCGGTGCGGTGATTCCCCCGATCTCTGGATTCCGTCTGATGCATTCGGCGAAGAGCTCTATACAGCAAACAAAAAGCAGAGGTGAGAGAGGACAGCCTTGTCTGACCCCGGAGAGGACCGGGAAGGGGTCAGTCTTCCAGCCGTTCACCTGCACGGAACTACAAATGTCATTATACATGATGTCAACATATGAACAAAACATTTCCCCGAGACCAAACCTGCGCAGGGCTCTGCACATAAACCCATGGGAGACACGGTCAAAGGCCTTTTCCTGATCAAGACTGACCAGGGCCGCGTGCACACGGCGGTTCTTGATGTATTGGACCGTGTCCCGGACAAGCGCTAGGCTGTCCGCAATCCTGCGGCCAGGAATGCCACAAGTCTGATCCGGGTTGATGATCTGTCCGATGACAGCCTTCAGCCTGTTCGCCATGACTTTGGCGAGGATCTTGTAGTCCACGTTCAGGAGAGAGATGGGACGCCAATTTTTCAAATCACATCTCTCCCCCTTACGCTTGTACAGGATCGTGATCATCCCCTCCCTCAACGAAGGAGGCATCTTGCCCTCCACCACCATCTCCTCGTACAGCTCGAGCAGGTCCGGGCCCACGAGGTCCCACAGCGCTACATAGAGCTCCGCTGGGAGACCGTCGCAGCCCGGGGTCCTGCCTTGCCTAAAGGATTTAGCGGCAGAGTGCAGTTCCTCCAACGTCAAGGGGGCGTTGGTGGCCGACAAACCTGCAGGATCAATAGCGTTAGAGATACCTGACAAGAACCTGTCGGCCGCTTCCGAGTTTGTTTCTTTGGGGAGTAGAGGTCGGAGTAGTAGTCGCTGACCACTTCCATCACGGCCTCCTTCCCCTTCTGGAGCGTTCCAGTCTTGTCGCGCAGTTCCGACAGGGGTGTGTGTCCTGAGTGGAGTTTCCTGAAAAAGAAAGAGTTACACTTCTCACCTTTCTCGAGATGCTCCACCTTGGCACGGAAGACAATGTGCCTGGATTCTTCCTCAAAGTGCTTTTTCAAGCACTTCTTGGTGTCCTCCAGGTCTTGCCTCACGTCCCAGCCACAGTGATGGAGGTCCTGCAGGGACTGCAGCTGACGCTGCAGCCTCCTGAGTTCCTTCCTCCTGGCACACACTTGCTGGCGTCCCCTGGCCTGAAAGAAGCTGCGCAGCTTGACTTTCACGAACTCCCACCAGTCGCTTACCTTAGGAAAGAAAGACTTCTCCTCTCGCCAGGCACCGTAGGTTTCCCTGAGCTCCTCTAGCAGTTCCTCATCGTCCAGCAGGGTGCAATTCAGCTTCCAGGAACCTGGGCCCGGGGCAAAGCCCTCTCCCAGATCACCTTGAAAGTGAATGGCCCTGTGGTCAGAGAAAAAGCAGGGAACCATGGAGAACCCGCGGTGCCTGACTGCCTTGGAGGTGAGCACAAAGTCAATCCTGGAGCGCACAGATCCATCGGGGCGGCCCCATGAGTAGTTCACGGAACCGCGCCCCACGGATCCCACTGCGTCTCGCAGGGAAGCCTCCGCAATCATCTCCCGGAGCAGCTTCGAGGTGGCGTCGAGTTTTGCGTACATGCTGGAGCTGCGCCCATCCTCCTCTATCGGACAGTTAAAATCACCGCCGATTACTACTGTTCTCGTTGTGGCGAGTTGCGTCCGCAGGGTTTGGAAAAGTTCCAGCCGCGCGTTCTTTTCCGGGGGGGGCGTACACGTTGATGAGCCTAACGGGCTCCCCCGCCCACGAACCGTCTATGACCAGAAGGCGGCCACAGACGAGCTCATGGACGGAGTCAACAGTGAAACGTCCTCCCCTGATAAGAACCGCAACCCCTGCGGACTTGCAATCGCCACCCCCAGACCAGTAGGAGGGACCGTGGGTCCACTGGGAGGACAAATGAGTGTACCTCCTCAGAGGGGGAAGTGCGCACTCCTGAAGCATGTACACATCACTCTGCTGTGTGGAAAGAAAGGTCAGCACAGTCTGCCTCCTAGACACATCCTTGATGCTCCTCACATTAATGGAAAAGATAGATATCTCAGCCATCATGGGAAAGAGATGAAGGGGTTAGTCGGCAGGGGCTGTGCTTACCTCCCCTGGAGAGGGGGGGCGACCTCTGTGACTTCTGCAGCCTGACAAGTGTCCTGGCCCAGACCAATCTGATTGAGGACCTCGTTGAGGACCTCATCGAAGTCGGTGGAGAGATCTGGGTCCGACTGGGTCAGAGCCATCTCTTCTTCCACCTCTTCTTCCTCCAGCGTGTCGAGGTCTTCCCCCACGGGGTCGGGACCTGCGACATTCTGGAGGACGGCAGGCCGCTTGGTGGCAGAGGAGGGGTCCTCCGCCGCCGGGCTGGCCTGCTCCTTCTTCCGCTTCCTGTACCCCGTCGCAGAGTTGCTGACAGGGGTGACAGGGGGAAGGGGCGGGAAGTCCTCCTGTGAGGACAGGTCAGGGGGGGGTGGAACTGGGCCCGGGGCAGGGGTACCAGGGGCAGGGGGTCCAGGGGCGAGGGGACCAGGGGCAGGGGGGCCAGGGGGACCAGGGGCAGGGGGGGCAGGGGCAGGGGGGCCAGGGGGGGCAGGGGGACCAGGGGCAGGGGGACCAGGGGCGGGGGGACCAGGGGCGGGGGGGGCCTAAGGCAGGGGGGGCCTGGGGCAGGGGGACCTGGGGCAGGGGGACCTGGGGCCTGGGGGGGGTTCCTCTTACCCGGGTCCTTTGGAGGTTTCTGTGGCGCTGGTTTGGTGGCAGGGCCCTTGCTCAGGGCCCCAGCGTACGTCCTGCTTCTTTCTGGGCAGTCTCTGTAGACGTGCTCTGACCGTCCACAGAGGTTGCAGGTTCTGGACCTCGGGCAATCCTTGGTCTCGTGACCTGCAGACCTACAGAACCTACAAGAAAGCACATTGCATTCCTTACCCTCGTGCCCCGGCTGGCCGCACTTGCGGCATGACTGGGGTTGGTCTGGGTAGTGTAGGAGACCTGTTGACGATCCCAGGGAGAAGCACTGTTGCAGGTGTTGGAGATCTCCAGCGGGACGATCTCTTAGTAGCCTGCAAAACACAGCCCACTTACCTGTCCAGAAGCCGTTGGCGTCTAGTATCCGGACTGGGTCCTTCAACACGACGCAAAACCTTTGGAGGTAGGTGGCGATGTCTCTACCAGGGACGTGAGGGTTCCTCATGGACACCGTGATCCACCTTTCGTCCCTTTGAATGGGAGAGTTCGCAGTGAACTTTCGGAAGAGGGAGTCGGGTCCAGAGGTCTTCACTGCCTCCCAGTACCTTCTGCATACCTGTAGGGAGACGAAAGTGACAAGGAACATACCTCTCACAAAGGACTGCACCGACAGGGTCTCTGCCTTGCTGAATCCTTGTTCAAGGATCATTTTCTTCCCAAAGACTTCCGGGGTCATGTCCGGGATTCTGCCTTCCACCTCTTTCAGCCGCAGCACGACTGTCTGCTTCATCCAGGGCTCCAGTGGAGGGAGACCGTCTGCAGGGCCGGGGCGATCTGAGGTGGAGGTGGAGGCGGAGGGGGCTTCTCCCGGGGTCTTGGCAGGGGCGGCGTTCTGTGGCTTCTTTGTAGTCTGCTTCTTCCCCATCTTGTCGCAGAGGAGTTCTCAGGAGGGCTTCCCAGAGATCTTGGTCGGATTCCTTCTCCTTCTTCTTCCTCGGCGGCTTCACTCTTGCTTAGCCTTTGAAAAGGCTATTGAGCGTCTACTGCCCGGAGGTAGTAACGCAGAGTGAACAAGGGGGGGGAAGATCACAAACTCGTTCTGTGTGGGGGCTAAGCCTCAAACCCAATAGCAGCAAGCAGGTGAAGCCGAATTTAATCGACGATCCTACAAGGCCGAGAAGAGGGTACCCCACACAGACCAAATGGCTGGGATAGATTCAAGTGGTTCTCAACGTCCTAGCTGGAAGCAGGGACACCCCTAAAGGCAAGGTCGATACTACACTTGATCTTAGCCAAAAGGTAATCACTGATCAAGGCCAGGGACTGACGGGGGTCAGTGGTTACAGAGAGGAACGAGAAGACAATTCCTTTCAATTTTTGATTGAAAAGATACTTTTATTGCAGAAGCATCAAAAACAACATGATACGTGTAATCGGGGTACATCTCACCCTGTACTGCGACGCAGCGCACCACATGGCAATACAGTTCCAAGCATACAATAAATACATTCAGAAATAAATACATTCGCTCAGCGGTATGATGACTGACGTGATGTGCCGAGGATGAATCCCCAGACCACCACGTCATGCATAACGCCGCTTACCCCAAAAACTGTAACATTCTACTACACATTACGTTACCTAACAATACTAGTGCATGCACAAAAACGAAAAACCGGATATTGCAATCAATCAATAGGCATCAGGTATGTGTGGGAAGGGGGAGGGGGGGGGGAAAACCACAGGCCCGAAGCTTTATTGAAAAGACAAAGACACGCAAGGGGGAGTAGGGGGAAGGGGGAAATCTTCAGACGTCCTCTTCCTCCTTAAAGTCCATCAAGGAATAGTCTCTGAGCAGACTGAGGATCAGTCTGCGGCAGTCCTCAATGGACATCCTCTCCCGCTGGTGGATGAGGCGCTTCCTGGCGCACCATAAAGCGTCCTTAAAGCAACACAGCACCCTCCAGGCGCTGTCAATGTCCTCCAGAGAGAAAGTTCCACAGAACAGTCCATTCAACACCCCAAAGTGAGTGATGGCTGTCTGTGGCACAAAGTCCTTGAGTTCAGATTCCAGGGCCCCCAACAGGGCCTGAGCAAATGAGCACTCCCAGAAAACGTGGTAAGACGTTTCCTCATGGATGATGCAGAAGGGGCAGTGTCTGTATCTGCTCAGGTTCCTGGCATGCATAAATGTCCTGAGAGGCAACCCCCCTTGGATTGCCATCCATGCCAGGTCTTTGTGCCTGTTGGTAAGAATGTTGGAAGAAACATTCCTCCAGACCACCTTGCAGGTGTCTGAAGGCAGGCCTGGAACCGACTCCAAAATGTCGCTGGCTCGGATGAGCTTGTAGATTGTCTTTGGCTTCCACAAGTCAGGCTTGACTCCCTGCAGCCCTTGCTCCCTGATGAACTTGAAGGTGTCCAAGTAGTACCAAGGAGTGTCCCAGTTGTAGGGGATGGAACTATCCCAAGTGTCCCACCCCAGGGACCTCCAGAGAGGCAACAGGAAGAAGCGAGACATTGCGTTCCCGCCAGAGTCCATAGTCCGTCTTGGCAAAGTTCTGCGGATGCAGTTGCAAGCAAAGAACACCCTCAGCTGGGTGGCGATGTCGGGCACGCCCTTACCGCCCTTGAGGGGTTCCTTGAACATGACTGCCCGCTTCACTCTGTCCATCTTGGAGCCCCAGATGAAGTGAAACACCGCCCTGGTGATGGCCTTGCAGGTGTTGACCCGAGGGGGCCAGGCCTGGGCGAGGTACTGCAACACAGGGAGAATCTCGCTGCGGAGTACCAGTGTCTTCCCTTCGATGGTGAGGTCTCTGAGGCTCCAGAGTCCAAACTTTTGGCGCATCTTGGCCAGTCTCTCCTCCCAAGACTTCAGGGCTGCGCCCTCGGCACCAAACCAAACTCCCAAAACCTTCATGAAGTCTGTCTTGATGCCAAAGGGCATGGATGCAGAAGAAGGCAGGAACCACTTTCCGAAGAGCATGACTTCCGACTTCCCGCAGTTGACCTTTGCCCCCGAAGCTTGGCCGAAGTCCTCGCAGGTCTGGACGAGCAGGTCGATGGAGCGCTGGTTGGCACAGAACACCGTCACGTCGTCCATGTAGAGCGAGCACTTCACTTCCCGTCTGTCTGGTCCCGGTGCGGTGATTCCCCCGATCTCTGGATTCCGTCTGATGCATTCGGCGAAGAGCTCTATACAGCAAACAAAAAGCAGAGGTGAGAGAGGACAGCCTTGTCTGACCCCGGAGAGGACCGGGAAGGGGTCAGTCTTCCAGCCGTTCACCTGCACGGAACTACAAATGTCATTATACATGATGTCAACATATGAACAAAACATTTCCCCGAGACCAAACCTGCGCAGGGCTCTGCACATAAACCCATGGGAGACACGGTCAAAGGCCTTTTCCTGATCAAGACTGACCAGGGCCGCGTGCACACGGCGGTTCTTGATGTATTGGACCGTGTCCCGGACAAGCGCTAGGCTGTCCGCAATCCTGCGGCCAGGAATGCCACAAGTCTGATCCGGGTTGATGATCTGTCCGATGACAGCCTTCAGCCTGTTCGCCATGACTTTGGCGAGGATCTTGTAGTCCACGTTCAGGAGAGAGATGGGACGCCAATTTTTCAAATCACATCTCTCCCCCTTACGCTTGTACAGGATCGTGATCATCCCCTCCCTCAACGAAGGAGGCATCTTGCCCTCCACCACCATCTCCTCGTACAGCTCGAGCAGGTCCGGGCCCACGAGGTCCCACAGCGCTACATAGAGCTCCGCTGGGAGACCGTCGCAGCCCGGGGTCCTGCCTTGCCTAAAGGATTTAGCGGCAGAGTGCAGTTCCTCCAACGTCAAGGGGGCGTTGGTGGCCGACAAACCTGCAAGATCAATAGCGTTAGAGATACCTGACAAGAACCTGTCGGCCGCTTCCGAGTTTGTTTCTTTGGGGGAGTAGAGGTCGGAGTAGTAGTCGCTGACCACTTCCATCACGGCCTCCTTCCCCTTCTGGAGCGTTCCAGTCTTGTCGCGCAGTTCCGACAGGGGTGTGTGTCCTGAGTGGAGTTTCCTGAAAAAGAAAGAGTTACACTTCTCACCTTTCTCGAGATGCTCCACCTTGGCACGGAAGACAATGTGCCTGGATTCTTCCTCAAAGTGCTTTTTCAAGCACTTCTTGGTGTCCTCCAGGTCTTGCCTCACGTCCCAGCCACAGTGATGGAGGTCCTGCAGGGACTGCAGCTGACGCTGCAGCCTCCTGAGTTCCTTCCTCCTGGCACACACTTGCTGGCGTCCCCTGGCCTGAAAGAAGCTGCGCAGCTTGACTTTCACGAACTCCCACCAGTCGCTTACCTTAGGAAAGAAAGACTTCTCCTCTCGCCAGGCACCGTAGGTTTCCCTGAGCTCCTCTAGCAGTTCCTCATCGTCCAGCAGGGTGCAATTCAGCTTCCAGGAGCCTGGGCCCGGGGCAAAGCCCTCTCCCAGATCACCTTGAAAGTGAATGGCCCTGTGGTCAGAGAAAAAGCAGGGAACCATGGAGAACCCGCGGTGCCTGACTGCCCTGGAGGTGAGCACAAAGTCAATCCTGGAGCGCACAGATCCATCGGGGCGGCTCCATGAGTAGTTCACGGAACCGCGCCCCACGGATCCCACTGTGTCTCGCAGGGAAGCCTCCGCAATCATCTCCCGGAGCAGCTTCGAGGTGGCGTCGAGTTTTGCGTACATGCTGGAGCTGCGCCCATCCTTCTCTATCGGACAGTTAAAATCACCGCCGATTACTACTGTTCTCGTTGTGGCGAGTTGCGTCCGCAGGGTTTGGAAAAGTTCCAGCCGCGCGTTCTTTTCCGGGGGGGCGTACACGTTGATGAGCCTAACGGGCTCCCCCGCCCACGAACCGTCTATGACCAGAAGGCGGCCACAGACGAGCTCATGGACGGAGTCAACAGTGAAACGTCCTCCCCTGACAAGAACCGCAACCCCTGCGGACTTGCAATCGCCACCCCCAGACC
>NW_028317825.1:6835000-6865000 GCF_062004578.1 Staurois parvus
TATTCTATCCCTGTAAAGAAAAGATATTACGCTTACCTCTTCGTTATAAAGGAGGAGCAGCTGACAATGGATGGCCCATAGTAAGTCTATAGACATCATCTGCCAGTTATTTTCAGCTATTGTCAGCGATATCTACTCTACACAGAAGCCACCGCTGGAGAGATCATGTGACTGGACTGGAGCAGCTTTAGAAGAGGTAAATTTACAGATCATTTCTTTACAGGGTTAGATACAATAAAAAATAAAATAAGGGTAGGCGTAGGTTTAGCCCTAAATTTTGACTAAACTTCCACTTTACACTTTAAAAAATTGTTAATGTTGAATTCATTATGTAAAATGCTACTGCAGATTATCAGATATTTTTAGAATCTACTGTTCAAACACATGTTTTGTTCAGTTACTGCATCATTTTTGAACATGCTTTGGCGATGTCTCCCAAGCAGGTGGTGGGCCCCAGGTTATAAGGAGTAATAATGTGAAATAAAAAGGTATCTATATCTTCAAATAAATGTGAATTTTCCACCCCACGTATCTTGTTCATGACTCAGCTGGGCCCTCTGGCACTTTGTGTAGAAGAACCGTACACAGCACGGAAGATTCTGGCACAGGCATGGAAGACTGGCCATTTCACAGAATATGTCCATTGTTTTCTTGTCAGTTGCTCACTACATACACATTTTATTTGTAAGTCAAATTATATATTGCCCATAGAAACCACTACATGTCATCTGTCCATTGTTTTCTGGTGCTAGTAAGAAACTGAACTCACAGTTGAAGGCAATATTTTAACTTTTTCTGTCCCCTTATTTTCTTGTCCAGCCACAGATGCCAATTTTGCTTAAACATGAACGCCAGTTTTGATCTGTATTTTATAATTACTTTGGTCCAGCTTGGATTAATGTGAGTAAGCATATCTCATACATAAAGGGATACTGGGGAAGTTGACAATCAATGTAGTAGTCGGTGCTTTTGCAGCACTAGCCACGGCATTGCAGGTCCTGTACAAACGGCTTTCCCTTTGCACACATACTACAGGGGTTTACTCCCTCAACACTGAAGCCATTCATAGAATTGTATTTTTTCAATGAATACAAGGCATTTTCTGATTGCATGGGATGAAGGTCATGACTTCACCAGCCCTCTTCTCCATCTTGTCCAATCTTAGAACACTACTGGGATTGTCGACTTCCCCTGTGTGCGGCACCTCAGGTATGACTTATGCATACTCACATTGACCTTAAACTGGACCAATTCAAGTATGCAATAAAGTCATAACTGGATCTCAGACTTAATACTTTTGGAAATGGCAACACTGCAAACGTGGAGCCTGAAAAGGACAGTTGAACCATACTGCTGCATATGTGTAAATGGTTTTACCAGTCATGTGATTCACACACCTAAGCCACACTATGTAGACAGTTAGACCTCTCTACTGGTTCAGCTTCCTTTTGTCTCATCTGCCTTATTGAATGGTAATGAGGATCTTGATTCATTATCAACCAAAGCTGATGAACAGCACGTTTGAAGTTTGCAAAAGAGCACCTGGATGTTCCACAGCACTACTGGCAAAATATACTGTGGACAGATGAAACCAAGATTGAGTTGTTTGGGAAGAACACAAAACACTATGTGTGGAGGAAAAAAGGCACGGCACACCAACATCAAAACCTCATCCCCACTGTAAAACATGGCGGAGGGAGCATCATGGTTTGGGGCTGCCTCAGGGCCTGGATGGATTGTTGTCATTGATGGGAAAATGAATTCCAGAGTTTATCAAGACATTTTGCAGGAAAACGTACGACCATCTGTCCACCAACTGAAGCTCCGCAGAGGATGGGTGATGAAACAGGAAAGTGACCCAAAGCATACAAGTAATTCAACAAAACAATGGCTGCAACAGCACAGAATACGCCTTCTGGAGTGGCCCAGTCAGAGTCCTGACCTCAACCCGATTGAAATGCTGTGGCATGACCTTAAGAGAGCGATTCACACCAGACATGGTCCAAAATTACTCCAGGTCGTTGTGCAGGTCTGATCTGCAACTACAGGAAATGTTTGGTTGAGGTTATTGCTGCCAAAGGAGGGTCAACCAGTTATTAAGTCCAAAGGTTCACATACTTTTTCCTCCCTGCACTGCGAATGTTTACGTGTTATGTGCAATTAAACCATGGCAACATCTAATGTTTGTGTAGTATTATGTTCAGCAGACTGTGTTCTTCTATTGTTGTGACTTAGATGATGTTCAGAGCACATTTTATGCCCAATTCATGCAAAACTCCACGTAATCCCAAGGGGTTCACATACTTTTTCTTGCAACTGTAGCTCACTCTTTAATTTCATGTATGTACATCAGTGGTTATCAAATTGAAGACTATAGAGGACCTCAAGTGTAGCTCCTGACACTTCCAGAGGGCCGCACAATAACAGCACATTTCTGTGCATTGCATAAAGTTAGGCAGCTCAGTCAAAATGAATAGGCTAAAACACACCTCAATGCCCAAAAGTTTCAGTCCTGCATTTTTTTAAGCGTATCCCAATACGCACCGAGAAGTACCATAACCTCAGCTTTGTCGTCAGTGAGTGCAATAATAACCCCCAGCATGAGTATTGGTGGACTCAATAATAACCCACCATCATTGATGTTAGTGCAGTAATAACCCCCAACGTTCATGTCAGTGGTTGCAATAATAATCCCCTGCATTGTTGTCAATGAGTGCAATAATAACCCTCAACATTGGTGTTAGTATAAACTTTAATATTCATGTCAGTGAATGCAATTGTAATCTCTTGTGGTAATAGAGGCCGCAATAATAGCCCCCAGCACTGGGGTCAGTACTATTAACCCAAACACACACATAAACTGATGGTCTATGGTCAGTGATAATTAATTCCCCGCAACTCCCCCCCCCCATTGGTAGTCGCGTGGCAATGGGATTTAATCCCCCTACGCGCACACGCCCACCCTGCATTGGTGCTCAATGGCAGTGAAAGTGGACAGCCTGGTTGTGAATTTTAAATCACATAGCTGGATGAGCTGAATTGTGACTCTGTTGACCTTGTTATTATTATTATACAGGATATATATAGCGCCAACAGTTTACTCAGCGCTTTAGTTCAGTTTTGAATCAATTTACTTCAATGTTTTACAACTGCATATTTACAATGGATATAAAAAATCTACACCCCTGTTAAAATCTCAGGCTTCTGTAATGTAAAAAAAATTAGACAAAGAACAATTATTTTTAGAACTTTTTCCACCTTTTAATGTGACCAATTAAACTGTACAACTCAATTGAGAAACAAACTGAAATCTTTTAGGGAGGAGTAAACATAAAAAACTAAGTAATGTGGCTGCATAATTGTGCACACCCTCTTATAGCTGTGTTCAGAATTAAGCAATCACATTAAAAGTCATGTTAAATAGGAGTCAGTACACACCTTCCATCATTTAAAGTGCCTCTGATCAACCCCAAATAAAGATCAGCTGTTCTAGTAGGTCGTTCCTGACCTTAGTCTTAGTCGCATCCTACAGCAAAAGCCATGGTCCGCAGAGAGCTTCCAAAGCATCAGAGAGATCTCATTGTTAAAAGGTATCAGTCAGGAGAAGGGTACAAAAGAATTTCCAAGGCATTAGATATACCATGGAACAGAGTGAAGACTGTCTTCATCAAGTGGAGAAAATATGGCGCAACAGTGACATTACCAAGAACCAGTTCTTCCAAAATTGATAAAAAGACGAGAAGAAAACCGGTCTGGGAGGCTGCCAAGAGGCCTACAGCAACACAGGAGCTGCAGGAATATTTGGCAAGTAAAGGCTGTGTGGTACATGTGACAACAATCTCCCATATTCTTCATATGTCTGAGCTATGAGGTAGAGTGGTAAAACAGAAGCCTTTTTTTACAAAGAAAAACATCAATATTAGCACAAAACCTTCCGGCTTCTGCTAGAAAGCTGAACATGAAGAGGAACTTCATCTGGGGTCATTTTCAGCCTTGGTGCAGAGAAGTATACAAATTTTGCTCATGCAGCTGTTGACTCCATCACTGGGATACATGAGGTCATCACTCGTCCCACGATGCCCAAATGCCTTATTAGACGGAGTTGCTGCTTACTTACAAAAAGACTTCTGATCACCATTACTCACACTGGGTAGTATCAGAATATTTTACAAAAAGATTTGGTCACCATTGCTCACACTGGGTAGTATCAGGATAATTTGCAGAGGCTTCTGGTTCTCTACTTGTGGACTTAATGAATCCTTGCTTAGCACAGTAACAAACGCCTGTACCCATGGTAATGCCACAGCATTCATGGTTTTGACTTCTGCAGTTCCTTCACACATTAGTCTTTTTCTACCAATAGTACATATTTTGTTTTTTTTTATTAATCCTGCAGTGCTGAGCTTTATTCCTTCTTAAAATTACCCCCAGAAGGCCGCCTCGTGCTCTCACTGTTCTGTGCCTGCCTGTGTTAGGTCTGAGCTTGTCTTTCCATCATATCCTTCAGCAAAGGGGTCCTGTGCGTGTGTAGAACATTCTTGCAGCTGACGTCCCCCCTCCTACTCTTTAACCTCAGGCAATCATTTGGCAGGGCACCTATTTCCTGCCTGCGATCATTAGTGGGGGGTGACCATGGCAGCATACAGGTTGACTGTGTGGGTTTTCATCACACATGTTTTGTATTACACTGTTCAGAGCCCAGGCAGTGAAAAGGAAAGTCCTTCTACTTAGAGTTGAAGTAGGTTGCAGGCAGGGTCACATGTAGGTCAAATAGCTGACACACTTAGCAACAACTGCATGTAAATTTAGACTGTAAGAGGAAACTTATAGCTTTGCCGCAGGCACACTTCCTTTTTGAATGCTTAGAGCTTATAGATCTGTGTAGCCTTGGCATCCAGAGTTCAGTGCCAGCCCACCTAGTTGCAGAATGTTCTCTTGTAATTGATGATGTATTGCACAGCCAGCAGTGATAAGTCTGTGATTAGTGATTTATTTCTCTTAAAGTATTACTAAACCCAGGATCCCGCATTCACTATATCTGGTCTCCCAAAGTACACACAACATGGAAATGCAATTATATTAGGAAATATAAACTGCTAAATACCTTTTCTTGTCAGCAATTAAAGCAGTCTTGTGACTTCAGCAAAGCACTGGTTAAAGCTTGTAGGAAGAGTTTTTTCTTTTTGCTCTAAGAGGATGGAGAATCTCTGACCTCTGTCTGGACAGCGCTAATTGGTCCTGTGCTGATCACATGCACTCTCCCAAGAAGAAATAAACTTCTCTAGCAATACACACTAAACTGAGCATGTGCAGAAGGGCTACAGGTTCAGTCTGTCTTATCAGGAGATAAAACGTGGACATTTGAACAAGAGGAGGTTCAGAGAAGACAGGATCAAACAGCCTTTTTATGCAATGCAGAGGATTAACCCCTTAGGTTCCACGCTGTGTATAACAAGCATGCTTTACTGCATATACAGACTGATTTTACTGTTGTGGGTTTACTAACACTTTAAAACTTGATGTTATATGGTTCAAGTGTTGCCAGTGTACTGCAATAGGCTACAAAATACACCCCTCCATGTTGCAGTGGAACACAATAAATGAAGTCTGTTCTTGAATTATATTTTTTTTTTATCTTAACCGTATAGTACAGGACAAAGGCATAGTATTTATAGATCCTGGGTTATAGCTTCACACCTTTAGGTGATTGGACACTGGCAAAACTGTTGAGGACACACACCCATGGAGCACCTCCCCTATACAGTGAGGAACAGAAGTATTTGAACACTTTGCAATTTTGCAAGTTCTCCCACTTAGAAATCATGGAGGGGTCTGAAATTCACATTGTAGGTGCATTCCCACTCTGAGAGACAGAATTAAAAAAAAAAAAATTCAGGAAATCACATTGTATGATTTTTAAAGAATGTATATGTCTTGCACTGCTGAACATAAGTATTTGAACACCTAAGAAACAGCAAGAATTCTGGCTCTCAAAGACCTGTTACTGTGCCTTTAAAAAGTCCACCTCTACTCCACTCATTAATCTAACTTAGTAGCACCTGTCTGAGCTCTTTAAAGACACCTGTCCACCCCACAGTCAGTGAGACGCCAACTACTACCATGGGCAAGACCAAAGAGCTGTCAAAAGACACCAGAGACAAAATTGTGGACCTCCACAAGGCTGGAAAGGGCTACGGGGCAATTGCCAAGCAGCTTGGTGAAAATAGATCAACTGTTGGAGCAATTGTTAGAAAATGGAAGAGGCTAAAGACAACTGTCAGTCTCCCTCGGACTGGGGCTCCATGCAAGAGCTCACCTCGTGGGGTATCACTGATAAGAAAGGTGAGGAATCGGCCCAGAACTACAAGGGAGGAGCTGGTCAATGACATGAAGAGAGCTGGGACCACAGTTTGAAATGTCACTGTTGGTAGAACACTACGCCGTCATGGTTTCAAATCATGCATTGCACTGAAGGTTCCCCTGCTCAAGTCATCACATGTCCAGGCCGGTCTGAAGTTTGCCAATGACCATCTGGATGATCCAGAGGAGGCATGGGAGAAAGTCATGTGGTCAGATGAGACCAAAGTAGAACTTTTTGGTCTAAACTTCACTCGTCGTGTTTGGAGGAAAAAGGATGAGTTGCATCCCAAGAACACCATCCCTACTGTGAAGAATGGGGGTGGTAACATCATGCTTTGTGGGCGCTTTTCTGCAAAGGGGACAGGAAGACTGCACTGTATTGAGAGGATGAATGGGGCCATTTATTGTGAGATTTTGAGCAACAACCTCCTTCCCTCAGTCAGAGCATTGAAGATGGGTCGTGGCTGAGTCTTCCAACATGACAACGACCCAAAGCACACAGCCAGGATAGCTAAGGAGTGGCTCCGTAAGAAGCATATAAAGGTTCTGGAGTGGCCTAGCCAGTCTCCAGAGCTAAATCCAATAGAACATCTTTGGAGGGAGCTGAAACTCCGTGTTGCTCAGTGACAGCCCCTAAACCTGACAGATCTAGAGGAGATCTGTGTGGAGGAGTGGGCCAAAATCCCTGCTGCAGTGTGTGCAAACCTGGTCAAGAACTATAGGAAACGTTTGACCTCTGTAATTGCAAACAAAGGCTTCTGTACCAAATATTAACACTGATTTTCTCAGGTGTTCAAATACTTATGTTCAGCAGTGCAAGATAAATAAATTCTTTAAAAATCATACAATGTGATTTCCTGAATTTTTTTTTTAAATTCTGTCTCTGAGTGGGAATGCACCTACAATGTGAATTTCAGACCCCTCCATGATTTCTAAGTGGGAGAGCTTGCAAAACCGCAGGGTGTTCAAATACTTCTGTTCCTCACTGTAACTCGGACTTATTGTGTGAATCCTCAGTTATTTGCTAGTGTCCTAAGGTGATGGACCTCTTCTCGCTTGCGGAGAAATCACTCTTAGCATTATTACTTGATCATTTTATCTTTGGATTCTTCAATCAATTCCTCCACTCACTTTCTTCTGTGTATCACAATAGAAATAGTGTATTTGAATAGATGCAACCTTGGTAAAATCATGGGAATCTTACCCAGACCCCATGGCGTGAGGATTGCTTGTAATGTTACCTCAGGCAATGGGTCCAGCACAGATGCTCCCCCCTGGCACTTTATATAGGACCAGGCCAATGGGCCATTTCCATGGAACCAGCCCCTGAAGACCCCTTTCAAGAGTATGCCCACCATGACAGGCAAAGCCTGAGCCCCTTATCGAGAATAGTGACGTTGACAGGTAAGACAGGATTACCCTGTATTGTTGACAGTTACTGTAATAACCAAGGTTTTGTTTGAAAAGTATTTCACTTTGTGTAAACTTTTTTAAACTTGTCGCTAAAATGTAACCACTTGGAGCATAGGCTTAGGTGGATGATGAAATATTGCATCATGCTAGAGGTCATGCACTTTACCAACATCCCGCCTACAACCTTTATAAGACACAGGCACTCCTTCTGCCCTTTTCCCTCAGGCACTTTCGATACTGGACAGTCTGCAACCAGGTTATATCATTACCATTCTGAACACACCCTATATTTCGCACCATCCTTCCTGAGTACCCTGCAGGGAAATGCCCTCACTTGTAGCAAATGGCAGAATCCACGAATAACGGAGCCATGGCAAAAGGTCATGCTAACAGTCTCTTTGCCAGGAGCTAAGATGACAATCTACCTAAGAGCACTGAGACTTTTCTAACACTGGAACAGGAGCACCTTTATAGCATCAGTCATTGCTTTTGAAACTGCGTTTATCACCATCTCCACCACACAGCAAGTGGCCTATCAGACTAAAGAGGAATTTTCTGCATCCAGGACACAATTCCTTGGACAGCGAATGACTTTAATACAGCCAATTCTGTCTTAAACAAGAATCTGCCAGGTTGTTTCCTTTAGTGTTGGATCCTCCAATGCCTGCTCTTAAAGAATCAAACATAAGAGGTATAGAAGGTCCTGGAGGAAGTTTTAGAAAGGTCCTCAGAAGATCTATCTCTCCCAGACCCATGTGCACAGACTGCAATAGCCTTACACAAAAGGTCTGCTGATACAGAGCTACTTATAATAATAATACTTATGGCCACAATTTGGGAGGTCCTTGGCACTTTGTCTCCTCATGTCCCTGTGGCAAAAAGACACTTGCAAAGTCTAAAAATGCTTATTCTTTTCAGAATCAAACAAAATAGACAATATAAACATCCAGGAAAGATTTTCTCACCCCCAAATATCATAAAACACTATCATGGAAACAAATTTTTACTAGAGAATGGATATCACCAGTAATAGATCCAGCCATCTTGTGCTTGATTAAGCAGCTTACTATTTCACCAAAAGGTATCCCTACCTTTTAAAGATCCAGTATATAGGAAATTTTAATTACTCTTAAGAGCTTTCTTTGGGCTGGCCAGCTCTGCAGCCAGCAATCGCTGCTTTGTTTGTCAGAGCGCAGCTAATTGGACTTGGAACGAGCAGCTGATGCAATCCTGTTTTCCAGAAACCTGCCTTAAAGCTGTTCTCCAGTATTTAGTGAACTTTTAAACCGTTCACTAAATTTACCTAGTCCAAATGAACTATTACTTTCACTACTAGATGTGGCCACTGCATGTGCTGCATAATCTGTATGTAGCCTCAGCTACATGCAGTATACAGTGGATATAAAAAGTCTACACATCCCTGTTAAAATGTCAGGTTTCTGTGATGTAAAAAAATTTGACAAAGATAAATAATTTCAGAACTTTTTCCACCTTTAATGTAACCTATAAACTGTACAACTCAGTTTAACAACAAACTGAAATCTTTTAGGTGGAGGGAAGTAAAAATAAAAAACTAAAATAATATGGTTGCATAAGTGTGCACACCCTTAATACTTTTTTGAAGCACCTTTTTGATTTTATTACAGCACTCAGTCTTTTTGGGTACGAGTCTATTAGCATAGCACATCTTGACTTGGCAATATTTGCCCACTCTTCCTTGCAAAAACACTCAAAATCTGTCAGATTGCGAGGGCATCTCTTGTGCACGGCCCTCTTCAGATCACCCCACAGATTTTCGATTGGATTCAGGTTTGGGCTCTGGCTGGGCCATTCCAAAACTTTAATCTTCTGGTGAAGTCATTCCTTTGTTGATTTGGATGTATGCTTTGGGTCGTTGTCATGCTGAAAGATGAAGTTTTGTTCAGCTTTCTAGCAGAAGCCTGAAGGTTTTGTGCCAGTATTGACTGGTATTTGGAACTGTTCATAATTCCCTCTACCTTGACTAAGGCCCCAGTTCCAGCTGAAGAAAAACCGCCCCAAAGCATGATGCTGCCACCACAATGTTTCATTGTGAGTATGGTGGTCTTTTGGTGATGTGCATTGTTGATTTTGCGCCAAACATATCTTTTGACATTATGGCTAAAAAGTTCATCCTTGGTTTCATCAGACCATAACACATTTTCCCACATGCTTTTGGGATACTTCAGATGTGTTTTTTCAAAATGTAGTTTGGCCTGGATGTTTTTCTTTGTAAGAAAAGGCTTCCGTCTTGTCACTCTACCCCATAGCCCAGACATATGAAGAATATGGGAGATTGTTGTCACATGTACCACACTGACAGTACTTGCCAAATATTCCTGCAGCTCCTTTAATGTTGCTGTAGGCCTCTTGGCAGCCTCCCAGACCAGTTTTCTTCTCTGCTTTTCATCATTTTATGAGGGACGTCCAGTTCTTGGTAATGTCACTGTTGCACCATATTTTCTCCACTTGATGACTGTCTTCACTGTGTTCTATGGTATATCTAATGCCTTGGAAGTTCTTTTGTACCCTTCTCCTGACTGATACCTTTTAACAATGAGATCCCTCTGATGCTTTGGAAGCTGTCTGCGGACCATGGTTTTTGCTGTAAGATGTGACTAAGAAAATGTCAGGAAATACCTACTAGAACAGCTGATCTTTATTTGGGGTTAATCAGAGGCACTTTAAATGATGGCAGGTGTGTACTGACTCCTATTTAACATGATTTTGAATGTGATTGCTTAATTCTGAACACAGCTACATCCCCAGGTATAAGAGGCTGTGCACACTTATGCAACCACATTATTTTAGTTTTTTATGTTTACGCCCCCCCCCAAAAAAAGATTTCAGTTTGTTTTTCAATTGCGTTGTACAGTTTATAGGTCACATTAAAAGGTGGAAAAAGTTCTGAAATGATTTACCTTTGTCTAATTTTTTACATAACAGAAACCTGGCATTTTAACAGAGGTGTGTAGACGTTTTATATCCACTGTACATCACTATGTTCCAGCAGCAGAACGGGGACTTCCCATCCTGCTCCTTGAACAAAGGCGAGTCAATCTGAGTGCTGCTCTGCCATTTGTAGGGAGCTTTGTCTTCTATGAATGAGTACCAAGCTTCCTCCAATTGGCTGAGGCAAAGAGGCGGGTTGATGACGTCATGCTTTTTATACATTATTGAAACAAAGCTCCTTGAGACTGGCTGAGCAGCACTCAGCCCGAGCTGAGGCTACATACTGGTTAAACAGCACGCAGAGCGGGAAATTCTAGTAGGGAATAGTTTGTTTGGACCAGCTTGGTCCAAACGAAGTAGTTCAGTTTCACCAATAGTGATGTCCCGTTTTATCGGGACACCTACAACAATGACCCCCTCTACTACTACATTGTGTAGATGCTTTGCAATCATTCATCACACACATTTCTAGGATGGGTTTGCTTTCCTTCCGCGTGCATAGAAAAAAAACACAAACGCTTCATACGCTTACCCTTTTGAAGGAGGTCATCTATTTGGTGACGCTGTAGACAATCTCACGAGACCTATCACTGGAAGAATTATTCCTACATGGGACACTCCCAAATGCCTCCTTTTCAAAAGCCCCTACCCCTCTCAGAGCGCTTAGTTTGATTTGTGACATATAAATCTTGATCCAGCCCTTCTTTTAGACACGTTTAAGACTGCTCAAGCCTGTCATAAAGCTTTCTTCCTTCTGAAAGCCTGTGCTTACTATTAAGAGATTTTGCGAAGGTGGGGGGGGGGGTGGAGGTTGGGGTGTCACGTCTGTGCTCTCTCTATGGCACAGATGTCCAAGACCTAGATTTTCCTGAGAGAACTCGGATTTATGATGCAGAGAAAACTGGTCATTTTATGGTCCTTGGGTCACATCCTGCCCTTTAGCTCTCCCGGTCCGGCCCGTTTGAGGTCAATTGAAAATTAGAAATCCGATATAAATAAGCATATGCTATGCACACAATACAATTGCATTGTTCACCCGCAGTGTGTGTGTGTCAATATATGCACAAGCTGCTTGCTATGGGGGCACTTAGAAGGCAGGAGGAGTGACATCAGTGAACTTTAGCCGGACTTTAGCTACAGAGGTGTGCAGAACAAACTGCACTCATGTGACCTACAGAAGTGCAGCCAAAATTGTTTTCAAGCACTGAAAATCTCAGCTATTGACAAAGAATTTCTCTTAAAAAATAATACCTCTCTAATGGATGCAGCCATTGTCTGATGTAAAAGCTGCATACTAGTTCCAAGGTGTTGATGTTACTGACTGGTGCTGAAGAAATGCTTCATTACCCTGGAAATAGGACACAGCTTGTTGGTAAAAACAGCAGTCAACATCACAAATCAATTTTAGTTTGACATATTCCCTTTGTTTATTTCTGTTTGGCCATCACTGTAAACCCCAAAACGATTTTATATATTTTCTGAAAATAGAGGCCCCGTAGAATATATAAGTTTATTAGCAAATGCATACTGTCATGAAAAATACAATAAAAGGAATTTTAGTACACTACAACACAGAATAATAACTTTTTTTGTATAATATAAAATATGGGTTTGTGTCAAGTATATAGATACAAAACATGCCAAGCTTTAAAATTACACAAGTCTGTGAAATGGTAAAAAAACTACAGTACCCAATACTGTCCATGGGCAGCATTTTTTTAAAAGGCTTTTTAGGTTGCTTGTCACTTCTGTGTTCCTGCGGGAAATGAATGTTCCTTAATCTCCTCTCACTTGGTATCCTGCAGTTGTTTACTGCCATCCAGGACTCCCCAGAAGAGCTGGAAAGCCTGGGAACCACAATAGGGTTGGATTTGCCCTCCTGATACTGTAAATAGGGCTGCAGCAGCTGTGAGCTTCTTTTAACCCCTTGAATACCATGCCATTTATAAACACACCTTGGTAGACATGGGGTTAGACTTTTTTTTTTTAATATTATAATATTATTACTACTACTTCTACAGGTACTTATATAGCATCGTCAATTTACGCAGCGCTTTACGTATATAGTACATTCACATCAGTCCCTAACCCTCAAAGAGTGTACAATCTAAGGTCCCTAACACGCATTCATACATACACATGCTTGGGTCAATTTCGAGGTGCCAATTAACCTACCAGCATGGTGTCTTTGGTGTGTGGGAGGAAACCGGAGTACCCAGTGGAAACCCACTCAGGTACAGGGAGAACACGCAAACTCCACGCAGGTAGTGCTTTGTTTGGGTTTCAAACTGACGACCCTAGTGCTGCTAGGCGAAAGAGCTAACCACTTAGCCACTGTGTGTTTCAGCAAGTACATATTTTAGGTTCGTATTGCAAGACTTGCCTGAAATTTTGTGTTGACTTCTACATATATTTACTGTTCCTTACTAAGATTACTGAATTTTTGTACACAGTTTTGTGGATACTTCCTCTAGTGGTCATTTTTATGTCAGGAAAGTGATTAATATTCCTGTTTAATGACTGTTGAGATGAGATCCGCTGGCCTTATGTAGAAACTGTCGTCTTCTAAGTCACACATAACTCATAGACCTCCTTGAAGGAAATCTGTACACATTCTTAAAGCAGCGACCTTGCTTTCCAGGCAGGGGCCACTTATTTAATATGGTCCGCTTCCTAAAATGCTAATTGGAATTGGTGGTGTTATGCTTACCCTTCACTTACTTTTGTAGTGCAGGGTTTGGTGTCATTATGCTGACAAGATTTCTGGGTATCTTGAGCAGCCCCACTCTCAGAAAACATGCAGGATCATTTTCACAAATTTTGAGTTACTAGTTTCCCAGAGATCTTACCAGCGGAAGCTGGGTAAACGGGAAGACTATTATTTAAAGTAGAACTATAGGCAAAACTTTTTTTTTTTTTCCCATTTCGGATATAACAAGAGAGGGTTATAACTCTTGTCAGATTTTTTTTTTTTTTTTTTTTCCCCCATCTGTGTCCCACTGTGGAGATTTCCTTTAATTTCCCGTCCCATAGCCAAACAGGAAATGAGAGGAAAACCCTGCAGATGAAGGGAATCCTTTGGAGCCCCCTGAACCCCCATTGGAAGGTTTCCCCCTATTACTTTTCTGGGGACAACCCAAAATTTAGTTATACTATAAAACCTCCCCCACCCTCCATGGGTTTCTTTAGCATTTCATGCAGAATTTTATGAAGAGGTCAGCCTACATAAGTATACTGTTCTGCTTACAAGGTCCACTTTAAGAAGTGGCAAACAAGCTTTTAAACTAGCCTTCGCTGACATCTATATCTGCATGTACCATGAAGTAATTCATCCTCAAAGATCTCACCAGATTGTTCACACCAGCGAGCATCGCTAAACACACAGACACTGGTCACACTATTAATGCTGGCACTTTTCACTCCTTAATTTCTCACAATCTCACTCTCAGCATACCTACCTAGCATAGTTCCACCACACCTGGTGTGGACGAACCCTAAGGGTAGGTTCACATATGTGCGGGTGGTGCGGCTGCGGATCCGCACAAAAATCTGTGCAGCCCCACCACCCGCACAGGGAAATGCGGACAATCAGGCTGGTGCCATTAGCTCTAATGGCACACCGCCCGCACTGGAAAACGCAACTGTACTGGGAACCAAGGTTCTCGTGCGGGCTACGTTTTCAGAAGAAGTGCAGGGACTTCTTCCCTGCGTGTCATGGGCATGGGAGTTCATTCAAATGAATGTGCTCTCGTGCCCGCACAAAACACAGCCCGCACAGCCGCATAATATGTGAACCAAGGGTTAGTGGATTTCTAGCAGCCTTCAAGTACCTCCTGTTTGTATTCATTAGAAGATTGGCAGGCTGCCAAGATCCTGCTCTCTATAGAAAAGGGGAAATGAGCTGTGATTTTAAGTGCCTCTGTTTTCAGGTTTGAAGATGAATGTCTACATGATGCCTATAGCTTCACAGATGAGGCAAATTGGTTGGGCAAATTTAGTCTTGTGGCTCTTCTGTAATCAGTGGAGCTGGATGTGATACTGCTCTGTACTTTGGGCTGCTCTGGGCTCTGCAAGCTGCTGGTTTGACTGCTTTCTCCTGTTTTCTGAAGGTTTCCAGAACATAGTGGGTGGTAGAGTCAGATAAGCAGTCTGAATATTTAAGCAGCCCCAGCCAATCCCTGGGGGGGTGTGATCAGATGGTGGATGGGGTGTGCATTAATAGTTTGAAACCTCAGAGATTAGGGCCCATTTCCAGGAGGAGAGGTTCCAAGCCAGAAGGGCTGCCAGCCCTTCCTGGTCATTCCTCTCAGGATTCTGCCTAGTTCATAGTCCCAGATGTGCTTAGCTGGAGGGCCTATCCTTCTACAAGTCTTTTGGAAGCCAAAGAGGAGTGTCACTTATCTAGAAGTGCTATAGAGAAGTCTGCCTGCTTGAGTCTGAGGGAGACATCCAAGACACAGACTTAGAAAAAGAGGATCTCATTGACTGTGCTGTCTTAACCCCTGCCATGCTCAGTTAAAGGCTTGTAAGTGGCGTACCAGTGCTTCCCACTTCATGCCCTATCATTTGGAGGACTGTGGTAAAGAGTTAGTAAACCGGACAAAAAAATAGAAAAAAAAAAGAGCTCTGAGCAAGCGGTGCAGGTATGGCGTTCCTTCAGAGCGCATGCACCAGTGACATCATCAGCTGTAGGAACACTGAATATCTTCTAAACGGTGCATGTTTAGGAGATATTCCTTATACCTACAGGTAAGCTTACCTGTAGGTATAAGTGACCAGTGGGAGTTTCCTTCCACTTTAGGAAGCTGCCGCAGGGACCGTGTCCTCAAATTGTTTCCAAGTGTTCTGGAGCTTCCAACAGCTCCCTAATCCCCATCCAAGTTGATCTGCAATAAGTTTCTAAAAGGCAACCCCTAGAATATTTCTTGAGCCAGAGGTGCGGAAATTGCTGTGTGCCTGGCTGCTGCTATACAGAAGGAAAAGCCCTGGGATTACAAATCATCTTTAGCCTTCTTTTTTAGGCTTTTTTCTATATTTTCATCTGGTGATCTGGCCAGTAAGTCTGTTCTTCAAAATAAGCTGTCTTCCAGATGTTTAAACTTATAGGGCTGAAACAAACGATTTACCATTGGCAGGGGTGCTTACAATGATCAGCTTTTATTTATATAAAACTTTTAACCCAAAAGAAAAAAAAACTATATTTATGTAAAACCTTTGTTACAAAAGAAAAAAAAAAACTATTTGCTGTAACGGATTATAAAGTGTGAGCTGGAGTTTGGCGTCAGTTTGTTGGTGTCATTAAATCGGCTAGTACTACAATTTAACACTACCCTCCCCTTCAGAGTGACAATGCGGCTCTCTGCTGTGTCCCCTGTGCTCTTTCATCCAGAGTGGTGAATGTATATTACAGGAGGTGTGTTACTGACTAGATTACCAGGTGAAAACTGGGGGGGGGGTTAAATAAAACTGATGCAGCCACCACACCTAATGATTGGTAACCTGCCAAATAGTACATTTTTGATTTTGGGTTTAATACCTCTTTCAGCACAGTAAGAGAATAGTAGGAATCCTGCAAAGGGAGGCTACTGCCCATTGGTATACTCTCCTACACATTTGTGAATGCACAAAATAGTAATATAGTCAATTCATAAATAAATATTTATTTGTTTTGTATCTAAATGTGACAGGAGGTTTTTTTTTTTTCCCTAACTTTTTTTTTAAAGTGCATGTCACTACATAGCAGCGTGGTGTATTGTACAGGTAAGCATGACATGTTTGTAATTTTTAAGAGGAAAAAAAAGCCTTTGAACCACTTTAAAAAGGCGTTGGCAACGAGTGAAGGGCTGCTGCCAATGCAAATGAGCTGCCAGCATAAATTACTATTTCTGTATTTTTTATTTTTTTACTCAAGTGAGAGATTGGAGCGGTACTGAATGACATTCTGGTGTCAGATTTTAGATCCAATGAGAGAGTGAGGTGGTATATAGTGAACCTCAGGTTTCAGATGCTGGTCAGCTTGTTTCAGGGTGCATAGTGACTTGAAGAGAAAACAAATGCAGCCTCCAGATAAGGGTTTCATACTACAGGGTACAGCATTGCATGGCAGGACAATCAAGGAATTAGATTGGTTTCACAGAAACCAAATATACAGTTGTGTTCAAAATAATAGTCAGACATCACTAACCTGATCAATCACTGTTTTTGGTAGAAATGATATTTCTACATGGCAAATAATTTACTAGCAGGTGTAGTAGAGTAATAAAAATCCAACAGACCCAACAGTCATGACATGCATGCTGCTGATTCTGTGTAATTGAATCACTAATTGAAAGGGGCATGTTCAAAATAATAGCAGTGTGGAGTTCTATTAGTGAGGTCATTCATTCTTTGAAAAACAGGTGACAATTATTGCCCTTATTTAAGGAAGGAAGGCAGCAAATGTTGTACATGCTGGTTACAGTGCATTTGTCTCTGAAATTCTGAGGAAAGTGGGTCGTTCCAGACATTGTTCAGAAGACCAGCGTACCTTGATTAAAAAGTTGATTGGAGAGGGGAAAACATATAAAGAAGTGCAGAAAATGATAGGCTGCTCAGCTAAAATGATCGCAAATGCTTTAAAATAGCAACCAAAACCTGAAAGACGTGGAAGAAAGCGAAAAACTACCATTCGAATGGATAGAAGAATAGCCAAAATGGCAAGGACTCAGCCAACAATCAGCTGTTGGGCCTATTTATTGCATACCAGGGATCATGGATCAGTTTGAATACATCAGAATACTTGAAGAGGTCATGCTGCCTTATGCTGAAGAGGAAATGCCCTTGAAATGGGTGTTCCAACAAGACAACTACCCCAAACACACCAGTAAACGTGCAACATCTTGGTTCCAGACCAACAAGATTGACGTTATGGAGTGGCCAGCCCAATCCCCAGATCTTAATCCAATATAAAATTTGTGGGGTGACCTCAAAAATGCAGTTTCTGAAGCAAAACCAAGAAATAGAGAAAAACTGTGGAATGTAGTCCAATCATCCTGGCCTGGAATACCTGTTCACAGGTGCCAGAAGTTGGTTGACTCCATGCAACACAGATGTACAGCAGTTCTCAGAAACAGTGCTTATACAACTAAATATTAATTAAGTGTTTCAAAGGAAAGCAAAATCTTCAAACATTTTTCAGTTTATATAGTGAATGTTTGAGTTTGTAAAGAAGAATACAAACACTGCTATTTTTTTGAACAGTCTAATATTCACTTTTCTTCAATTATTTTAGAGGAACAACATTTGATATATTTTTCTTCATGTTTTGATTTGGAATAGAATGTGTAGTGTTCCCAATGCATTTGTGTGTATGGAAATGAAAGCTATTAGAAGGATTTTGAGCTTTATTCACTTTTTTCAACACACTGCTATTATTTTGAACACAACTCTGTGTGTGTATGTGTGTGTGTGTATATATATATATATATATATATATATATATATATAAATTTTTTATTTTTTTTAGCAGCTTGAGAATCTCTGGAAACATATTGCTACTCACATGAAAGTATGGCACATTAACAGTGTATTTATAACTTTACTGATTGTACATTAAATGTAGACATAAAATCTACAATTCTAATAAAAGTGAAGCGGGAAGCATATGCACTGTAGGACAATAAAAGGCATAGTGTTCCAGAAGAAAGTTGTAGGTGGTAACACAGGAGAAAGATTGACTATAGACTTTTTTTTTTTTTTTTGTCTATTAAACATCCCCTGCCTGGCCCAAGTAAGCTGTTGGGGGTTTCTTTGGAAAAATCTTTCTCTGTTGAGCATAATTCTTCAATGCTTACCTATAGATGATTTTGTTCTCATGAACCATTTGATAAGTAAAATATAAGGATTCAGTGTTCTACAGAATACAACTTTTCATGTTTTCAGTCACGTTTACTGGGCTTCCCCTTCCATATTTTGGCCTGTTTTAAATGCATTACCTTGTATACAGTGTGAACAGCAAGCTTTGACAAATCATTTGCAGAGCTTACAGTAAGCTTTGTTGTAGCTTTTAACCCTTTTGCTGCCAGAGAAGTTCTTGCAGTTTTTTTGCACACATTTAAAAAAAATTATTTTAGGCCTGAATATTGCATAAAACTCCCCAAACATTATATATTTTCTGAGAGAAGATGGCCTATAGAAATAGGTGGTAATATGTTAGATGATATTACCACAAAGGTCTAGGAAATGCAAAGTTTCAGCAAAAAATACACCAAAGGTAATTTTAGGGTACACAAACACAGTAGTTGGCCCATTTTTTTGTAAAATAAAAAAGTTGAGGTTGCACCAAGTAAATACCTAACCTGTCAAACCTTAAGTATGCGTGCGCCTGTGAAATGGCAAAAAACTTGAGTACCCTATATTTTCTATAGGCAACGCTTTAAGAGCTCCTAAACAAATGAATGTGCTTGTGAGCCACCAAGATATACAAAAAATAAATATATATATATATATATATATATATATATATATATATATATATATATAGATATATATACTGGATCGCTGGTTATGCTACCCACTCTCCCTGGATGTGCATATATCAACCAATAATCAAATTATATAAATTTATAAAAGTGCTATGTGCTTATAATAAAAAATATATAAAATAATCACCATTACTGAATGAATTGATAAATCACTTGTGCAAAATAAAATCTCTAATTAATCAATTCACCTAGTGTTGATAAATATGAAATATATAAAAATGCAAATAAATATATATTATTAGGGAATAATCAGTATTAATTCATAATCAAAGTTCCAATTTGAAAAAGTGCTGAAATGTTCCAACCAAATTAGATATCACTCTCCTTCCACTGAATGAAATACTTCATATCTTGCAGCTTTGCAATCAGCCTGTATGCTTGTGAGGGATAAACCCTCCTTTATTCCACTCCTTGCTCCAATCACTGAATGCTCCTCATCAGTATCATGTAAAAAAGAAAGAAGAAATAGTGCCTTATCCCAGAGATATGGTAAGCCATTTAGTTGCTTCCACAATGCACTCACATTTGGTAAAATAACATAATGCTTTTGCAGTGTAACAGAGCCGCTGTCTGCGGTAAAGATCAGACTAGAGGGTGTGTACTCCACGCTTGTCAGTACTCGCCGTGTCAGATGTGCGGTGACGTCACTGCCCCTCCCCAACGCGTTGCGCCACAGGGACTGCGTAGCTTCGTCCGGGGGTTTAACACTGGGGGGGAACTGACCAAATTATAAAAAAAATTACAGAAGGTACTAAAAAGTTGAATAGGCTCCGCCACACAACTTAAGTGCTGTCCAGTAACCAGGAAACCATAACCTCAAAATATCAAGCGAACAAGCTGTTCAACAAAGCGGTTACATAGAAGGACAATGCGGTAGACAGAAACACAACCAGTGTATAAATATAATGCTTTATTACTATCAAAAGTTATATGCAAAAATTGGCAATTATATACATAAGAAGATTAAATACATTTAGTACCCATCACCTCACGCCAGACAACGTTGTCTGTGTAACCTTATAATTAAAATTAAAAAAGACGTCATGTTACGGCCAAAATCAAATGAAGTTTAGCAGCATGGTAGCGACACAATGCTGTCATCTGCTAAGCTGCTATCTCAACAAGGAGGTGCACCTCTGGCATATAATTAAGGCGTTTGTATCCAGTACAGATCAAAAAATGCCAAATCGGAGTAATAGGCGTGAAGTCCAAAGTGTGTCATAAAAAATAGATTGCACAGACAGTCTTGTTCACTGGAATTAATGTGGCGTATATTCCCAAGATGGAGTCATTGAATATGCAAGTCAGTTCAATGGTTAACAAACTAGACCACCTCGGACATACATGAGTATAAAGTGGCAACTAGATATTGGCAGTAAATTGTGGCAATTGTTGGCAGGAAGACATCAATTCCCTGTTTGCCAAAGTGGACCTAAATGATCCAATCAATAGTATAGACAGGAAAAAGTCATTACCACCGCTGTATGGCCTTGCAGGGGATATGTTCACCCTATGAATTTGTGACTGTCCGTCCTTAAGTGCCATATCTCACATAGATAGTAGTGTGTGTGAACTCCCCAAATGGCTGAATACTGGGATGTATAAATGCTCATCTTTACTGCAGTGAATAGTTCTCAATGGAAAACCACGCTGCCTTGAGATGCCATGGGTAGCTCAGTGTGGGGACACGCTTGCTTCCACTACACTCTGTTTCTCCCGTGTGTAATTTGTGCATACCTCGATGGATTCAGGTCATCCATGACGTCAACGTATTTCACCAATGGGCTTATCAAAATCAGCTTCGTCAGGACCCTCAGGGAATTAACTGCCACTGACATCCCAATGACACTAATACAATGATCAGTGCTAATAAAAAACACTGACACTGTACTAATGACTCTGGTCAGGAAGGGGTTAACTGACGCAGTCCTCCATTTTGTTAAGAACATCCATCTTGGCAAAGGGGTTAACTATCCTGACAAAGATATTTCCCCCTCATTCTCCCCCTCCCTTTCTGAGAGTCACGGGGACATTTGGCCAGTGTGTATGCGTGTTTGGAGTGTCACAGGAGGCCGGGGCCCAGCAGGAGGCTAGGAACTATAAAGTCCCCAAGGGAGCTGGGGCCAAGCTGTCTGAAGGACCTGTAAAATGTAACACCTCGTATAAGATAAGGCAAGCTTTCCCTGGAGTTCAAGACATTCCAAGGAAGGCGGGACGAGCTAACACCTTTTTAAAATCCATTTTTCCCCTATGTCTCATATCTTGGAATATGAGAGACTTGCATAAAAACCAGACATATCGTCAGATTGGCTAAGAGAAGGCGAACAATTTGATAGGTCACTCGCCTTGTCTCGAATACATAGGAAAGCCGAAAAATAGATCTCGTGAACTGTTCAGTGTATAATTTCATAATTCATATCTAATCAATCCTCAGAAGTGTCTGCATAATAATCTACCCGCGGGTGGAGTGTCACTGGTGCATATGAAGAGTTATGAGCCAAAATATAAGTTGGGAAAGATTTTGGCTCTAGTTTAGGTCCACGCCCTAAACGGGGTATTGGTCCTTGACTTCAGAGACACCTCCTGCTGGGGAACTACAAATTAGGTTGTCAGGCCTAAGAAAAAAAAGTTGAAGACTTCTCCCATTTTAACATCAATACCACTTGGGGAGACCCGTGCCCTTTTGCTCTGAAATTTGGATCTGCTAACCCAGGACTTTGGCAAGTACCTTAACCCTTTCACCTCTCTCTATCTCTTTGCTGTGCTGTTAGTCTCTGTATATTTATATATATATCTTAGTTACATCTTTTCTGTAAATATTTTTATTGCACCCGTTTGACCTTTTAGTAATAAATCTTTCCTTCTGAAAGTGTTGAACTGTTTCTATAGCGCTTTATTGCAATTTATGAATTTCTGCCTCTAAAGAGAACGCTACTGTGTTTGTTTAATCCTCTGTATAACCATGTTATACAGACGATTACCTCAACCATTATAGTGTTATAACTGATATCGCCGAATTTTCTCTTTCTCTGTACAAAAAGGAGGTGGTGGCAGTGTGAAGGGTTAATTGCGTAATTAACCTGACCCAGTAACAATCGCTCAGGCTGCCAGTACATCGATTGTGGTCCAATTAGCTGGAAAATCGTTGTGCAGGGTGCAGCTGGGTGTGGCATTGTTACGCACGTGACATCGCGGTTTTAGATCGGCTAGTCCTTCGGTCACGAGTTTGGTGAGAAGGGCTGGGGTCTGACGCTGCGATCATGAAACCCCCGACCCAAAAATGACACATCATGTATATATACGTGATTTTGCGCAGCCCTGCCGCCCTGTAGCATTAGTTCTGCTGTAGGGTGGCAGGGAAACCTTTAAAATATGCCTGGATTCTTTCCTAGATACACATAATATAACAGGATAGTAACATTTATAGGTAAAGTTGATCCAGGGAATATCCGATTGCCTCTCGGGGGAATCGGGAAGGAATTTTTTCCCTGCAGGAGCAAATTGGATCATGTTTTGCTTGGATTTTTTTTGCCTTCCTCTGGATCAACTGTGGGTATAGGTTTATAACTTGCCTAAACAAAGTGAAACTACACCACGTTTACCACCATTCAAGGCCCAGTATTGCAGGGCTAAAACTCAGAATGAGGTATTTAAGGCAGCACGATTACTGCTATAAAGGCAAAGCTACCAGCAGATTGTACCTTCCATCAAGAAGATGCCTACAGCAAGGAGGAGCTGGTGCTTCTTGAACTGCAGAGTCTTGTGGCTAATCAACTTGTACCACTTAACACTTTTAAACACGTTTCTGAATTCACTCAGAAGTGATGGGCATTGAACAAATGATCAAAAAATTGATTAACCTAGTTCCAGCACTTTGACTAATAAAATCTCAGAATGCTGCCTTTTATAATCAAGCCACCGGATCAATTTTTACAACATGTTGTTTATGGATATATTTTGACATGGAAAATCCCTTTAAGTAAGATAGTGGCTATTCATGAATAGGAACACAAAGAACATTTTATGGTTTATTTCTGAAGTGTCAGACTGGATGCCTGAGAATATTATCACAGTAACAAAACGAGTAAAAATCTGACAGCTTTTTGTAGACCATAATATGCTTGTCACAGTTTAGTAATGTGGTACAAAAAAAGTGTAACTTTTTTTTGTGATGTTCAGGATCTTGGTTTATGTATGTTTTAAGCAAGTGTTAACACGTTTGTCTGCAAATTTAACTAGTTTGTGTCTTTATGTGTCCCTTTCATGTGTAATAATGACTTGACTAGAAATGATTTCCCTTATCTTTTTTAAGACTGCAATCCTAAGATCAAGACCCTTACTGTGCCATGCTGGTGGTTTAGTGAAATTCCTACTCTGACCTAACATTAGGCAACTTGTCTTTTCAATTGTTGTGGAACTGCCAGTTTCAGCATGCTTTTTTAGCATGCTCAGAGTTGTAATTCAGAAATGGTCTTGGTCTCTTTATGTCGCTAAATCAAACATTTCATCTTATTTTCCTTTAGTTTCTTAGTTGTTTTTTTTACTTACTATTCATGTGCTGTAATTTTACTCAGAAAAAAGTGCTGTGTATTAGAGGGAATTCTTACTAGTAGCCCACACGCCATTACACGCTCTGCATCTTCACTCCAGATCATGTAGTATTAAATGAACTGGAAGATTCAGAGGGTTAATGAAACACTTGGCCCTTTTCTCCTGCCTCTGCTCAGTGTTTTCCTTTCTCATTATCTCTTCTCCCTCCTTCTCCCCCTTCAGATTATTGCTGCGGATTGTAAGCGGGTCACAGTCCTGAAATATTTCCTGGAAGCACTGTGCGGACAAGAAGAGCCTCTGCTGGCATTCAAGGGTGGAAAGTATGTGTCAGTGGCACCCGTCCCAGACACCATAGGAAAGGAAACAGGAAGCCCGGAGGGAAACCAACTGGAAGATCAGGTATTGGTTAAAAAATGGGGGAGACTGGGGTTTACCCACTGAGCCAATGGTAAGAAATGTAAGCAACCCAGAAAAGCTATTCTCTCAGGCTTTTGCTGTTTTTGTTTTCTTTAAATAATTGGATGCTTAAGGGACTTTCCAAAAATGCGCTCCAGTGTTATTTGTATTATGCCAGTCTCTTTCAAGCCTATATAGGCATGTCTTCTCCATTTTGTGTGCGTGCATTCATTCTTGTATCATCATATAGCTTATTTTCCATTGTTCATGTCTATCTCCTCCATCCATCATCTGCTGCTATTATTTTCATTTCTGTTTTTTTTTTTTTAAATAATGTGTTGCAGCCGAGACAGGAGAATGAAGAGAAAGGGAGGGGGTGCAGAGTTCAGATTAGGGATAAAGTTTGTGGGCGTACATCTTGGTGTTGCTCAGAGGGTGAATTGAAGTCTACTTGACATGTACAGGAAGAGCTGACGGCACCCATCCCACTACCCCCTCCACTGAACCCAATCTGTTCCTCACATCCTGATCTGATTAAGAAGTTTGAGGCAAATGCACCACACAACCTCCTATGTACTTGTTCTTTGCTAAAAGTGCACTGTCTATAATTCATGGCCAGCCACAGGGAATCCAAGCATATCTAGATTCTGTTCTCATTTACTGCTGTTAAACATATTATTCATAGACTAATTTATAGTTGGTACTGAAAACTAAACCATTGTGACATTCAGAAAACTTTTACTTTCTCATGCAAAATTTTGTAAAATGAAGAAAATTTCACTTAGTCAAGATCCAGCCAGGCCATTTTTTCCATAATTTAAAGATTTGGAAATGTTAGAAGCAGATTACAACTTGCCATTCTTGGCCCTGTTGGGAATATTTCCTCTTGCTTCCTGTCCCAGTGGCCACCTATAACAAAATGGTACATGAGTGAAAATCCTCTGGGGAGCTGAGATAGTAATAAAGACTGCACAGTTTCTGGTTCTTTCTGATTCTACTAGAAAAAAATATATGTGCTGTATATATTTAATGTGTTTTGTGTTGGAGTGCTTCACCCTCTATTTAATGACCACCTTTGGCCAGGACAGGATGTGGGTGGAAATGTTTGCAACAGGTAGGAATTTCACTATAAAAGTGTAATTACTCAAAAACCTAGGCTCTAAAATTTCACAGTTCTATTGTAGTCAGTGTCACCATGCACGTTGACCTGATTCATGACCAGTGGCCATCAACATATAGATGCCCAGACCGAATTTAGCAGTTTTATATTAATTTCATAGCTCTATAACTAGTTTTCATAACTAAATTATTGTTTCAGGGCATGTAAGGCTTTTATTGAGTGCAGCATTTGAATAAGTTTCCTGCTTAGGTTTTTACTAGGAGAGTAAATGGACAAAAGTGTGTGTGTGTATATATTTGTGTGTATGTGTGTGTATGTATATGTGTATATATATATATATATATATATATATATATATGTGTGTGTGTTTGTGTATTGAGTTGGCCCACCCTTTGCAGCTATAACAGCTTCAACTCTTCTGGGAAGGCTGTCCACAAGGTTTAGGAGTGTGTCTGTGGGAATGTTTGACCATTCTTCCAGAAGTGCATTTGGGAGGTTAGGCACTGATGTTGGACGAGAAGGCCCGGCTCGCAGTCTCTGCTCTAATTCTTCCCAAAGGTGTTCTGTCGGGTTGAGGTCAGGACTCTGTGCAGGCTAGTCAAGTTCCTCCTCTCAAAACTCGCTCATTCATGTCTTTATGAGCCTTGCTTTGTGCACTGGAAGGGGCCATCCCCGAAGTTGGGAGCATTAAATTGTTCAAAATGTCTTGGTATGCTGACTCCTTAAGAGTTCCCTTCACTGGAACTAAGCCCAACCCCTAAAAAACAACCCCACACCATAATCCCCCCTCCACCAAACTTTACACTTGGCACAATGCAGTCAGGCAAGTACCGTTCTCCTGGCAGCCGCCAAACCCAGACTCATCCATTGGGCTGTCAGACAGAGAAGCGTGGTTGGTCACTCCAGAGAACACGTCTCCATTGCTCTAGAGTCCAGTGGCAGCATGCTTTACACCAATGCATCGGACACTTTGCATTGCACTTGGTGATATAAAGCTTGGATGCAGCTGCTCTGCCATGGAAACCCATTCCATGAAATGTTCAATGCACTATTGTGCTAATCTGAAGGCCACAAGAAGTTTGGAGGCCTTTAGCTATTGACTCTGCAGACAGTTGGCACCTTCTGTGCACTTTACGCTTCAGCATGCGCTGACCCTGCTCTGTCATTTTACGAGTTGCTGTTGTTCCCAGTTGCTTCTACTTTGTTATAAAACCACTAACAGTTGCTATTTAGTAGCAAGGAAATTTCAAAGGGGGGATGGCTACTCTTAAGAGATGCAATTCCTAAACCCTTCCTCCAATTTGGATGTACGTACCCTCAAATTAAACCTGAGAGTGTTCACTTTCAGCCCATATCCATTATATAACTATAGCTTGAATATGTTTTGGTAAATACCTGAAAAAAACTAAAATTGTGCCTGTGTCCAAATATATAAGAACCTAACTGTACTATACCTATATAAAAGAATCACACCTATATAAAAAAATCACATTTTGTTGCTTTGCTGCCTGAATGAAGACAAACACAGTGTTTGTTTTATCCAGCTGTATGTATTTTCTCAGTTCAACTTAGATACATCCAAGTAAAAGATATAACCCCAACATGTCAGAAAGAAAAAAAAATTCAACAGAATCACTGAGTTGGGGGGGGGGGGGGAGAGGATCATCCCCTTGTGTCAGTATTTTGTTGAACCGCCATTTGCTTTAATTACAGCCTTTAGTCTGTCCGGATATGTGTCTACTAACTTTTCACATCTAGACTTTACAATATTTGCCCACTCTTATTTGCAGAACTGCTCAAGCGCAGTTGAATTTGATGGTGACCATTTGTGGCTGCAGTCTTCAAGTCGTTCCACAGATTTTAAATGGGGTTTAGATCTGGGCTCTGACTAGGCCCTGCAAGGACATTCTCCTCTTTGCCCCTCAACTATGTGGTCATTTTTGCAGTGTGCTTTGGGTCATAGTCACTTTTTTCCCATTGACCGCTTTCTAGCAGAGAGCAGGAGATTTTCCTCAAGAATGTGTTAGTATTTTGCCCCATCCATTTTTCCTTCTATCCTGACAAGTGCTCCAGTCCCTGCTGCAGAGAAGAACCACCATACCAGGACATTACCACCTCCATGATTTTCTGTAGGAATTGTGTTATTTGGATAGTGAGCTGTATTGGATTTCCACCAGAAATATCGTTCAGTGTTGAGACCAAATAATTTAATTTCAGTCTTATCTGACCATAACACCTTTTTCCATGTGGCCTCAGAACATTTCAAGGTGCATTTTGGAAAAGCTCAGTCATGACTGCATGTGGCCTTTTTTCTTGCAACCCTCCCGTACAAGCCACATTTGTGGAGAATTTGTGATATTGTTGTTGTCGCATGCACACAATGACCACGCTTTGTCGTAAATTTCTGCAACTGCTTCAAAGTTGCTGTAGGCCTCTTGGTAGCACCTTTGACCAGTTTCCTCCTGGCCCTTTCATTCAGGTTGGAGCAACATCCTGATTCAAGGAGGGTCTGTGTTGTACCAAATACCTTCCACTTCTTAATAATACTGTGCTTCTAGGTATTGATAAAGCCTTTGACATTTTTTTGTATCCATCTCCTGACTTGTGCCTGTCCACAACTTTATCCCAGAGATCTTTTGACAGTGCCTTGCCACCCATAGTTGATTGTTTGCTTCAGTTTGCACTATCAGGGACTGAAATACTCCAGGAAAACTTTTTTTTTCATGCTGAGCTAATCAAAATGACAGCTGATCACAGTTGAAAGTCAGATGGCTTTGTGTGCTATTGAGATGGTGATCAGCTTCACCTAATTGAGTTTTCAAGTCATTTTTAGGAGGGGGTGACCAGTTTTTCATCTCAGTGATTCTGTTTTTGATTTTATATATATATATATATATATATATATATATATATATATATATATATATATATATATATATATGCTATAGCTGTTTAAATTAATTTTTTCTCAATCTACACTCAGCTCCCCATAATGAAACAGTGAAAAGAGATGTTTGCAAGTTTATTAAAAAAAAAAAAACTGAAATATCACATTGAACAAAGTGTTAAGACCCTTTGCAACAACACTTGAAATTTTAGTTCAGTGCCTCCAACTTCTCTTTATCAGTGCTGAGATGATTCTACACCTTGTTTGGAGTCCTCTTGTGGTATATAAATTGATTGGATGTGATTTGGAAAGGCACAAAGACCTCACAGCTGACAATGCATACTGTATCAGAACAAAAGGAACTGCCTGCAGAGCTCAGAGGAAGATTATTGCAAGGCACAGATCTAGAGACAGCTACAAAAAAATGTCTGCTGCACTGAAGGTTCCCAAGATCATAATGGCCTCCATAATTCTCAAATGGTAGAAGTTTGGCAGAACCAGGACTCTTCCAAGAGCTGGTCACCTGGCCTAACTGAGCAATTTGGGGAGAAGGATCTTCGTAAAAGAGGTGACTAAGATCTTTATGGTCACTCTGACTGAGCTCCAGAGATCCTGTGTGGAGATGGTACAAAGTTCCAGAAGGACAACCATCACTGCAGCCCTCCACCAATCTAGGCTTTATGGTAGAGTGGCTAGACAGAAGCCTGCAAAAGATTTGTAAAGTGAAAGGGTTCTGAATACTTGTATGTATGTATGTATGTATGTATGTATGTATATATGTGAAAGAGTCTTATTTTTATTTATTTAATTTTTTTAACTGTCAAAGAGCCTGCACTGTGTAAAACACAATGACAGCTCGGCCAGCAAATTTGTTCTTTAAACAAACTTTTATGATTACCGTGATTGGCTATCAATATGATCACCAATAAAAGTGGTTCTCAACCAGACGTCCGATACCAGAACATCACTGCTGCAGGAAATTGTAGATTTATGTTCCCCCAGCTCGGGGCTTCCTGCTAAGTAGCATTTATTTACACACAGCATGCAGGGAGGGGGTTCATGTCTATTAAAGAGGTTGTAAAGGTAAAAGTGTTTTTACCTTAATGCATTCGCTGCATGAAAGTAGAAAATCTTTTGATATTAGCACCCCAAGCCCCATCCAAATACTCACCTGACCCCAGTCTCAATCCAGCGCTACTCCCTCTCCCTGCTCTCACAGGCTTGGCTGAAGGATTGAAAGAAGAGGAGGATTGGGGCTGCTCTGCGCAATACCATTACATAGAGCAGGTAAGTATAACGGGTATTATTATAATTTTTAAAAAGTCTACATTTTACAGTCACATTAAAGGTTAATAAACTGAAAAAGAAAAATGTATTATATTGCAGTTTTTTTATTTTTTAATTTTCATCTGGGGATCCTGCCAGTCTGTTTTCAATTTCATTGAACAGGCCAAGCTGTTTAGCAAAAATGGCAATTAGAGCGTTGCAACAAATCATTTAACACAGGCAGGGGTGCTTACAGTGATCAGCTTATATTCATTTATGTAAAACCTTTATCCCAAAAGAGAAAAAAAAACTTTCTGTAAATGCTTAAAAAGTGTTCGCTGGAGCGTGGCTTTAATATTTTAGTCAAGTTCATCTGATACCGAATATTAGCATAAAATATTACCTCTCCCCAGATTGACAATACTGCTGTCCAAAGGTGTCTCCATTGCTTCTCCAACCAGAGCAGAGAGACTCCAAGACAGAAAGTGTGTTACTGGTTCACCAGGTGAAAAATT